>NC_074681.1:20904889-21117389 GCF_029448725.1 Salvelinus fontinalis | reverse complement strand
CGCGTTCGCCAACCTGCAGAGCCTCCGGGTGTTACGGCTGAGGGCGAACCAGCTGAAGCTTGTACCCATGGGGGCCTTCGCCAAGCTGGGCAACCTGACCACGCTGGACCTGAGTGAGAACAAGCTGGTGATTCTGTTGGACTACACCTTCCAGGACCTGAGGAGTCTAAGACACCTGGAGGTGGGAGACAATGACCTGGTCTACATCTCTCATGAGGTATTGAGCTGTTATCATTTGATGATTCATTTTTCAAGCACTATGTTGTTCCTGATCTGTCTATAACCTTTTATTTATTGCTATGTTTCCAAAATTGGAGCTCACAACTAATCAAATTGGATTTGATTGTGTTTGAAGGCCTTCTCTGGCCTGTTAGGGGTGGAGGATCTGACCATTGAACGCTGTAACCTGACTTCCATATCTGGCCAGACGCTGTCTTACCTACGCAGCCTGGTCACTTTGCGACTACGCCAGCTCAGCATCCCCGCCCTGGAGGACCAGAACTTCCGTAAGCTGGCCAACCTGCGGGTACTGGAGATTGACAACTGGCCCTACCTGGAATACATCTCCCCCCTGAGCTTCCAGGGTCTGGACCTGTACTGGCTGTCCATCACCAACAGCAATATCACCTCCGTCCCCTCGTCCTCCTTCCGAAACCTGATCCACCTCACCCATCTCAACCTCTCCTACAACCCCATCACTACCCTGGAGCCTTGGGCCTTCAGGGACCTGCTGAGGCTCAAAGAGCTGATCATGGTGAACACGGGCCTGGCTACGGTGGAGCCCCACTCCCTGGGAGGCCTCAGACAGATCCGGGTCCTCAACTTCTCCTCCAATGACCTCCAGACCCTGGAGGAGGGATCGTTCCACTCTGTCAACAGCCTGGAGACGCTGCGGGTGGATGGGAACCCGCTGCTGTGTGACTGTCGTTTGTTGTGGATCCTGCAGAGACGCAAGACCCTCAACTTTGACGGCAGGGTGCCTGTGTGCGCTGGGCCGGTGGAGGTGCAGGGGAACAGCCTCAGCACCTTCACCGACTCAGCGCTCTTTGATCACTTCACCTGCCAGAAGCCCAAGATACGCAACCGCAAGCTTCAACAAGTAAGAGTTGTTATCCCACTTTGCAGTACATGTAAGCATAGTGTAACTACAGTGTAGGTACACATTGATATGTTTCAGTTTTATACCTAATGCTTAATTCATTAATTCATTTATCCATTGATTCCTCCAAGGTGACGGCTCGTGAGGGCCAGCCAGTGAGTTTCCTCTGCAGTGCCGTGGGAGAGCCCGCCCCCAACATCATGTGGATCTCTCCTCAGCGCCGACTAATCACAGCCAAGAGCAATGGCCGCATCACCGTCCTCCCAGGAGGGACGTTAGAGATCCGCTATGCCCAGGTCACCGACAGCGGCACCTACATGTGCATCGCCAGCAATGCCGGGGGAAATGACACTTACTTTGCGATGCTCACGGTCCGGGGCGCGCCGCTGGATGCCTCGTCGGCCTTCTTCGCCAACCGCTCGATGTACGGCGGCGACTTCTTCAACGACACAAACCTGAATAGCACTCGCGTCTTCCTCAAGTTCACCCTGGACCTGACCACCATACTGGTCTCCACAGCGATGGGCTGCATCACCTTCCTGGGCGTGGTGCTCTTCTGTTTCCTGTTGTTGTTTGCATGGAGCCGGGGGCGGGGTCAGCGTAAGAACAACTTCACCGTCGAGACCCCTTTCCGGAAGGCCGAGGGGCCGGCAGCGGTGGGTGGCGCCGGAGGGGCCCGGAAATTCAACATGAAGATGATATGATACAACGCAGCCAGGGGTCACTCGGGAGAGGCATAAGCACGTCCTGGAAACGTGTTTGACAAGACACACATAATGCTGAATCGCAGAGTAAATAAATAAATAATAAATAAAATGCATACAGTATTCACACATGGCTGGTATTCACCAGGACCAGATTCGGTTTGAGTGGAAAAAAACATGATGCCCTTTGACCTCACGGCCTCCTACTGGTTTTACTCCTACTGGTGGTACAACGTTCTGTTTATATTTTCAGACAAATATAACATTGTCATTAACCAGGTTTCCATCCAACCCGTTTATGTGAGTAAAGTACATGTCGGATAAAAAATGTCATGCCAGGCCTGATGGAAACAGAACATTTGTTGGTTTCGAAATTTCCAAATGTAGACAAAACTAAATGCGCTAGATGAGGTGGGATCTTTTGTGTCTGAGTCACGCGATGACATGTTGTGTGGTCCTCCCAGTACTACTCGTCAGGAAAGAACGCAGTTTATTAGGCTACAGATGAAATAAATTATAAATGATGATGAACTTCACAGGGTGGTGAAAGTGCACGGTGATGAACTTCACAGGGTGGTGAAAGTGCACGGTGATGAACTTCACAGGGTGGTGAAAGTGCACGGTGATGAACTTCACAGGGTGGTGAAAGTGCACGGTGATGAACTTCACAGGGTGGTGAAAGTGCACGGTGATGAACTTCACAGGGTGGTGAAAGTGCACGGTGATGAACTTCACAGGGTGGTGAAAGTGCACGGTGATGAACTTCACAGGGTGGTGAAAGTGCACGGTGATGAGCTTGATGCTCTTTTCCATTAAATATTGAGGGTCTTATTCTGGTGACATGATGATCGATGCTTGGCTGCTGTTTGACAAATAAAAATAATCTCACTCTTTCGTCCATAATAATCTCATCATGTAGGCTATACCCACATTGTATCTGCGAGCTGTTGGCTAGAGTGCAAGTACTAATACACGCTATTTAACGCATATTTTTGGGGATGAGAAAACCGTCATTAGAGTTAAAAATGCGATGGAAAACATGGGAATTTAACTGCAAAAGTCGTTTTTATGTGCACTACGTCATCACACAGCCTTTTATCCTCAACAAGTCCATCTGATGGAAACACATCTCTGGTGAGAAAATGTACATATTGTTTTTTTGCAGATTTTAGAATATTCGCTTGAAAATCTGTCGCTAATTGGATGGAAACCTAGCTAGTGAGCTTGATAAGGGTTCAACCAGATCACTAAAGTGGTATTCTGGAGAAAACTATATAACATTACCATTTAGCTTGATAAGAATGATAGAAGTTAAGAATTTAGTGTGATCTCTTATTGGGTGATTACTGTGCTGTGGAATGATCATAGTTATGCCTCTCTCACAGAAAGTGAAAAGGACTTTCTGGAAGCTATGCACTTGTAGTGGTCATTGCACACAGGGCATAGTTCTGACTAGAGGGAGTACAGCCATGACCAGAAGTTAGGGTTAGATTAAACGCTCTCCTAATCTGCTATAAAAAGTCATTTCTGGTTGTAGCTGTAGTCCCTTTCATCATAGCCCATGGAGAGACATGGCTATCAACTAATCACAGCATTTGTAGTCTTGCTTCCTTAAATTCTGCCTTTCTCAGAAATATTGCAATAGCATGTAAGTATTGCAATTTAGAGTACGTTGTATAGTAATAAGATTACAATATTGAATAAAAACAAGCCGTCTTTGTAAGACATTTGGGATATGATTTCAATTGTCACATTTATAAGACACCATCAAGGCCCCTCCCGATAAACGCATGACACCTATTTCAATCATTTGACCTAATAACCTTTATGGGGGAAAAAATATCAGAAGACACTTTGGCCGATCTGTTTTTGAATACCACATCATATACACATCAAAATAAAATGTATTCTGAAAATTTAAATTGGGCCCACTTCACTTTCAGAAGTGACCGTTTGCGACGAGGTTGGCTGTGTGAGTTGGACCAAGTGCACTGGCCGACGGTTGCCATGACGGCCTGATGCCCCAAGGGTTTGCTTGGAAAGCCAAGCCCAGCGGGCATGGGGCCACACGGTAACCATGACAACCAACACCGCCCAGTGCAGGGGGAGATGTGGGGACTGTGGGACGAGTGGAGAGGGAGTATGTCCATGTCTCCTCTTTCCAACCTTCCACTAATAGTACTACCCTACCACTGCCAGTAGGGAGGGACGTGGGAAGAGAAAGGTGGATGGGAGGAGCCTAAGCATCACTTCTCTAACCTCACTCTTACACTGCTCTCTCCTACTGCCCTGGGCTGTGATGGGAAAAGAACTGACCTCCACAGAGCTGCCAGGGGGAGCAGCCTGGAAGTCAGAACACACTGAGAGTCATGTACTGTACAGAACAGACTCACCTTCACAAAGGTTCCCACTGAGAGTCATATACTGTACTGTACAGAACAGACTCACCTTCACAAAGGTTCCCACTGAGAGTCATATACTGTACTGTACAGAGCAGACTCACCTTCACAAAGGTTCCCACTGAGAGTCATATACTGTACTGTACAGAGCAGACTCACCTTCACAAAGGTTCCCACTGAGAGTCATATACTGTACTGTACAGAGCAGACTCACCTTCACAAAGGTTCACACTGAGAGTCATATACTGTACTGTACAGAGCAGACTCACCTTCACAAAGGTTCACACTGAGAGTCATATACTGTACTGTACAGAGCAGACTCACCTTCACAAAGGTTCCCACTGAGAGTCATATACTGTACTGTACAGAGCAGACTCACCTTCACAAAGGTTCACACTGAGAGTCATATACTGTACTGTACAGAGCAGACTCACCTTCACAAAGGTTCACACTGAGAGTCATATACTGTACTGTACAGAACAGACTCACCTTCACAAAGGCTCACACTCATTTACACATGCATAGGACCTTTTCTCAGGTGAACACAAAGTCATATACATGGCAAGCGCAAACACACACACACAGACACCTATTCTGACGCACACACATCGTTGACATTACAACATTCCAGCAACACTGCATGTAGAAACACAAATCCTGTATGAAGCAACTAATGTACAGTTTTCATTACAAAGCCATAGCGTTAAATTAGATTAGTGCTGTTAGTTTTCATATCCTACAATGGATGATACATCCACTTGTATAATGATTATTGTCATTACCGTTACCGTCTTGTGAGCTATCAGAGTGATCATAAGACCATCTGCTGTAGTTTGGCTGGCAGAGTGGCACAGTCAGTCAGATAGATAGTGAGACGTCACACTATTACCACTCACAACACTACAGATCTATAATAACTAGAACAGCACATCACACTATAACCACTCACAACACTACAGATCTATAATAACTAGAACAGCACATCACACTATTACCACTCACAACACTACAGATCTATAATAACTAGAACAGCACATCACACTATAACCACTCACAACACTACAGATCTATAATAACTAGAACAGCACGTCACACTATTACCACTCACAACACTACAGATCTATAATAACTAGAACAGCACATCACACTATTACCACTCACAACACTACAGATCTATAATAACTAGAACTGCACATCACACTATTACCACTCACAACACTACAGATCTATAATAACTAGAACAGCACATCACACTATAACCACTCACAACACTACAGATCTATAATAACTAGAACAGCACATCACACTATAACCACTCACAACACTACAGATCTATAATAACTAGAACTGCATCCACAAACAACCACTCTTCTCTTTCTCTGAGACGGCCAGTGCGCAAATGTCTGTGCCCCCCTAGCCCAGTGCGTCCCCCGTCCCCACTGGGTCCTCCTATGGGAGGGGTCCCTGGCTGGAGACCGATAACTAAAAATGTAAATGAAGTCGTGTGAACTCTGCCCACGCCATGAGCATCGTATAGAGGAGAGTACGGTGGTATTTATTATGACGTGTTCTGTTCTCATTCGTTTAGTAGCCTCCTTTTTGCGTTACCTCAGTTGATGCTCTCCGTAAACCATTTACCATTAACCGTTTCAACTCTGTGGCATCCAACAGCGAGATTAGTCCTGTTCTCAATACCTAGAGGAGCTTCCATTCATTCCACCTTAAAGGCTTGTGTGTGTGTGTGTGTGTGTGTGTGTGTGTGTGTGTGTGTGTGTGTGTGTGTGTGTGTGTGTGTGTGTGTGTGTGTGTGTGTGTGTGTGTGTGTGTGTGTGTGTGTGTGTGTGTGTGTGTGTGTGTGTGTGTGTGTGTGTGTGTGTGTGTGTGTGTGTGTGTGTGGAGGGTTAACTATTTGCCATGATGTAGATGTTTAGGAAATTAGAAGGATCTTTGTGTAGGACACAAGTTCACAATGCTTTCAAATCAGATTAATTCTGAAGGCTCTGAAATCATCCTCCAGTACATCTGTAGAACAAGCCAACCAAAGGACTGTGTGATGATAAATAGTTCTGTATTTATTAAAGTTTAATGAAGCTGAATGGAAATAGATTAGGAAATTGGCCTGGTTTTCTCTCTGCCAGAAGAGACGTGTGAGAATTCATCTTTGCTCCCATTGCTCCGGTCTTGAGAACAAAAGTAATAACTCACTGGATGTTTCCCATTCCATTCTCGTAGTTTTCCAATATTCCCCTTTTGGGGAACGTCTGTTGTGGTTGTTGATGGTGTGATGGTGTAAACGTCAATCACAGATGTAGGGATTAGATAAAGGTATTTAATTGTGTTATCTTTCCCTCCTTCTTCTTCTTCATCAGTTCATTCCCAGACCTCGTTGTCCCCATTCACAGTAACTAGGCTGCAGTGTGGTTGTGTGGTAGTTGACACCTGTTCTATGTGGTTCGGTGATTCGATGTTGTCGTGTTTTGAGTTGTTGCTCTGAGTAATAATATCAACCATGGTGCAGGGACTTGTGCAACTGAAATAATGGTAAGGGGTGACCCAGGTTCTCTGAAACGTTGGTTCCTCTCTGGGAACCCTCCTACCCCAGCTTCTAGATTAGAACCTTCCATTCTAACTGCGCACTGCATTCTGGGATATATATCTGGTAACAGAAACCTCTAGACTGTATGTAACGTCACTACCAATATTCTGTCTGAGTCACTAACCCACAAGAGTAAAGATGGGAAATAGTGTTCAAACAGTCCAGAAATCTGGTCTGAACTGAAATCATTCTGATCCTAGACCAAAGCACATCTCTAGCTAGCCTCCTGTTCATTGAGTATTGTTGAGGGGGAATTGTATTTTTCTCACCCTGGGAGGTATTGCTATGCTGTCCAGGTTTGAAGATAAGCATTTGCATACATATGAAATCCATTCGACCTTCAGGGGTCCTTGACTGTACGAGGAAGTAGAGTTGTAGTGTACTTCATTTGGTGCACTTCAAATAGAGAACCCTTTGAACTTATCTCAACCTGCTCTATCTCCATCCCTCTACCTCCCCACCTGAACTAGAGCACTCGTTTCCTAGGTTACCACTTCATTTAACCCTTTGCAGAGCATGCTGCACATTCTAATTATTTCTAATGGATGACGTTCAAAGGAAGGACTGCCCATTATTTTCCCTATTCAACTGAATAGAACACTGAGAATTCAGTGTTCTAGGTGGGCTGTCCTCGTTGCCTTTTATGTTTCTGGGGGAGACTAGAATGGGAGACATCAGAGTGACTGAGCGAGTGTCTCGTCTCGAGAAAGTCTTGAGAAACTAGGCTGAGCGCTCCCCTGCCTCCCTCCCCCAGTTTGTCCTTGCCCTGCAGAGTGTGTGCATGCATGTTTATGTGTGCATGAGAGACAGAGAGGCGAGACGTCCCATTTTCAGCAGCCCCTGTTGTAGGGTATACCCCCAATGGGAAACCCCTCTAAGCTTGGCCCAGAGAATACACTGATGATAATGAAACTAAAACCAGACTCAGATAAAAGGGGGATCATTAGCAGCTACAACGTTTTAATAATTTAATCTTTTTGAAGTGCGTGTCTCTATTTTACACCAAGGTTAGGGAAAGCAGCGGGTTTCTGCCCTTGATTTCGGTGGCATTCATTTCCCCCCAGCCCATTATTAAAACATCAAAGGAATTGGATTTGCAGTGTGTCCTTATTTGGGCCAACATAAACTAGGATAGTAGTGTATTTTAACCACTCACCTCACACAATTTTAAAGTTACCATTGCCCTTAGCTTCAATCATCCTGTCGACTGCATTTTCAAAGGATTCGTTAGACTCCTGTCATTCCAGATATCATTGAACTAACTGGGCTAGCTGAGGATGACATATGATAGAGTGAAACAGATAGAAGGAGAGAAGCAGAACTGGTTGGGTTAACATTTGGGCTTCACAGGTTAATTCCTCTGACCCTTTTCTTTACATTATAGAGAGCCATGTTCTCCAGAGACTCAATTATTTGTCACGGTCTCTATTTCCTTACCAGGACACAGGGTTCAAACTATCTACTCCCTGAAGAAATAAAGACCCTCTCTTTTTAAGGAACCCACAAGAGTCAGTATGTAATCGGAACTCTGATATTTAACCCTGAAGGTTACAGCAACTTTGAGATTCCTTCTGTATTGAAAAGCGCTGTATAAAATGTATCTATTATTACTATGATCATTATTTCCATCAATAAAGGCTGGCGGGTCTTGACCAGAACACTGCTGTGGACAGTAACCCCACTTTCAGTATGGTCATACTGACCCCTGGTGGTGAAATGGGGCATAGCAGATTACATGTGTTGACCATATTCACAAACTACCGTTATTGATGGGAGCAATTCTGCCTGCACTGGATCTCAGATGATTACCCATGACCAAACACTATCATGGAAATCCAATTGACGGTTAGCTTGGCAAGTCAGTATTTTACTGGTTTGATATCTGACTGATAAAACATTCATTCAATTTAGCGTTGGTTATTTGCCATCATAACTGTGATTCTAAGCCTGTAGACCTGAGAGAGATGTATAGATGAAACACAGATGCTGCGTTGGCTCCATTGACTGTAGCTCAGACTGTCTGTTAGTGTTTAAAAAGTTCAACACTTTTCTGACCCCCTCGGCTTCCAATAGTAATGATAGCAAACATGAATAACCATTTCAATATGTAACACTGTATTACGCTTCTGTAAGTCTGATGATTCCTCTGAAGAGATGGATCATTTCTTTTTCAAGCAAAACTTTTTTTTTTTGGTGAGTTTAGCAGGTTTGATCTATGCATGCCTATAATATACCTGGTCTTGCCAACCACTGAATTGCATTGGTAGGGAGAGAAATGTGTGCCATAGATGCTAGCCATAGGACTGGGTGTAACCAACTGCCATAAAAACCAGACTCCTGTCCTCAGCAGCCGATACTCCCCTGTAGCTGAATATGGAGAGACTTTTTCTTCTAATGATTTCGATCTCATAGTACATCTGAGCATGTATACTTTGTGTATCTTGAAAGGTTTTATATTTTGTAAATCAAGGACTAAAGGAATCTTTTGTTTTTGCGGGACCATTGTGGTGTTTCAACTTTCCATTCACCCCTTTTAACTTTGTCTACTTTTCATGACTCACAAATCAATGCTCTGTAAATATAGGATTCATAACTCATGACCCCCAGAAAATATCAGGCGTGAGAGGAAGGATATGGCACTCCCAGACCTGGCCGTCCCTCCTTCCTAGGTTTCTAATCTCCAGTATAATGAAAAAAGTGAATATGGTGTCATTTTAATTCAAACGAGACGGTGCCAGGAACATACTGTCCCTCTACCAGGTCTGAGCTGACCAAGCCTCTCCCACTCATAACAAAGGTTAAATAGGGAATTAATTCTCTCTGTACAACAACAGTCAATCTCCCACCATAGGACCACCATAGAGATTCCTGAGATTCTTCCCTACTCTTTATTCTTTTCATTTGTGTAGAGACAACTCTCTGAGGTCCCACGGTGGACCTTCCCAAGCTGTCACTGGGCAACCTTATCAAAGAACCACCATTTCAGGTTGTTGTGTGGAGCACCTTGAGACCATATGAAAAACACACACATTGTGGCTTCTCTGTTTCTCTCTATTTGTTTGTTTCATTGCAGTAAAGTCTTTATTAAACCACTGTTGAATGGTACAGTAAATAGTAAAGCTTCGCTGCATCCTGACATTATCACCTCGCTATGAAATTTGGAATCTTTTTACTTTCTTCTGTGGTTTTATTTGTTGCGTTGTTGTTCTAAATAATAGTGGAGAAACCTAGGAATGGGTGCCGAACCATGTCGCTCCACCAAAAGGCTCGCCCAGTGACACACACACAGTTACAGGGGAAAGGTTCTAATCTCAAAATCACAATTCTAATTCACTGGAGTCTCAAATTCAAAACGGTATTCCACTTCCTACTAAAAATAGTCCTTGAACCCTTGGCTTTGGAGGACAGAACTGTACATATTCAATAGTAGCCATATTACGTGATCTTATCTCTAGACCTCTTCTGCCATGTCTGACAGAGGAAAATGACTGTTGAATATGTGTAAATACTGTAGGTATGGTTGTGTAGGAGATAGGAAGTCTTTGTAATATTCTAGTGTTCCTTCTCCAAGGGTCCAATCCATTTCAACCAGTCGCATAGCAACTTGGTGATGACTTGTAGGAGAGGTATAATATACAGTATATACAGTGCTATCGGAAAGTATTCAGACCCCTTCCCTTTTTCCACATTTTGTTACGTTACAGCCTTATTCTAAAAATGATTAAACCTTTGTTTCTCCCTTATCGGTCTACACACAATACCCCACAACAAAAATTCAAAAACAGGTTTTAAGACATTTTAGCAAATAAATAAAAATAAAAAACGGAAATATAAAATGTACATAAGTATTCAGACCCTTTACTCAGTACTTTATTGAAGCACCTTTGGCAACGATTACAGCCTCTAGACTTATTGGGTATGATGCTACATGCTTGGCACACCTGTATTTGGGGAATTTCTCCCATTCTTCTCTGCAGAGCCTCTCAAGCTCTGTCAGGTTGGATGGGAAGCGTCGCTGTACAGCTATTTTCAGGTCTCTCCAGAGAAATTTGATTGGGTTCAAGTCTGGGCTCTGGCTGGGCCACTCAAGGACATTCATAGACTTGTCCCAAAGGCACTCCTGCGTTGTCTTGGCTGTGTGCTTAGGGTCATTGTCCTGTTGGAAGGTGAACCTTCGCCCCAGTCTGAGGTCTTCAGCGCTCTGGAACAGGTTTTCATCAAGGATCTCTCTCTATTTTGCTCCATTAATCTTTCCCTCAATCCTGACTAGACTCCCAGTCCCTGCCGCTGAAAAACATCCCCATAGCATGAGGCTGCCACCACCATGCTTCGCCGTGAGGATGGTGCCAGGTTTCCTCCAGACGTGACGCTTGGCATTCAGGCCAAAGAGTTCAATCTTGGTTTCATCAGACTAGAGAATCTTGTTTCTCATGGTCTGACAGTCCTTTAGGTGCCTTTTGGCAAACTCCAAGGGGGCTGTCATGTGCCTTTTACTGGGGAGTGGCTTCCGTCTGGCCTCTCCACCATAAAGGCCTGGTTGGTGGAGGGCTGCAGAGATGGTTGTCCTTCTGGAAGGTTCTCCCATCACCAGAGAGGAACTCTGGAGCTCTGTCAGAGTGACCATCAGGTTCTTGTTCACCTCCCTGACCAAGGCCCTTCTCCCCTGATTACTCAGTTTGGCCGGGCGACCAGCTCTAGCAAGAGTCTTAGGGGTTCCAAACTTCTTCCATTTAAGAATGTCGGCGGCCACTGTGTTCTTGGGGACCTGCAACTCTGCAGACATTTTTTGGTACACTACCCAGATCTGTGACTCGACACAATCCTGTCTCGGAGCTCTGAGGACAATTCCTTGTCCTCATGACTTGGTTTTTGCTCTGAAATGCACTGTCAACTGTGGAAGCTTATATAACCAGTGTGTGCCATTCCAAATCATGTCCAATCAATTGAATTTACCACAGGTGGACTCCAATCAAGTTGTAGAAACATATCAAGGATGATCAATGGAAACAAGATGCACCTGACCTCAATTTCGAGTCTCATAGCAAAGGCTCTTAATACTTATGTAAATAAGGTATTTCTGTTTTTTGTATTTTGTATTTGTATTAAATTTGCAAACATTTCAAAAAATCTGTTTTCTCTTTTTCATTATGGGGTACTGTTTGTAAATTGATGAGGGAAAAAAACATTTGATCCATTTCAGAATAAGACTGTAATGTAACTAAATGTGGAAAAAGCCAAGGGGTCTGAATACTTTCCGAATGAACTGTATATCTGTCTCTCAAGTATCTGGGGTCTTTTTTATTTGTATAAGTGTTTTATACTGTCTGTCTTGTGAAAGAGGAACTCTTTTTGTCATAAAAGCATGTTGTTACACTGTTACATCAGTCTCCTCTCTCTTTTTCGCCTGTCTGTGTGACTCAATATGAATTCACACTAACACACGATATATGGCTGATCATTCTGGCAGTTTGCCGCTAGAGGGTACAGATTTAGGATCTCAATTTGAAACAGTTTGCTACAGCAGGACAATAATCCTGCAGCAACAGGACATTATTATGTGGATTATAATAAATATAAATTTTTGAAGGGGGTGATACATTTTTTGTTAAGGCAAATTAAGTCTGAAATTTCAAAGTGGAAATTACAAACTTTAGAAGCCTTTTTAAAACTCAGATACACTACAAGTTTACATTTCCTGTAATGCAGGAAAATTCTCTGCGACAAAAGAGTGATCAAATTAAGATCCTACATCTGTATAATATTATTATAGGATAAGGACCTCTATCCTCTATATGTGCATCTAAATTCTGAAACATCAACTACAGATGGCATGCAAGATCCCTGCAAAAAGATCCCTGCAAAAAGATCCTTGCAAAAAGATATCTGCAAAAAGATCCCTGCAAGAAGATCCCTTCAAAAAGATCCCTGCAAGAAGATCCCTTCAAAAAGATCCCTGCAAGAGGATCCCTGCAAAAATAACCCTGCAAGAAGATCCCTTCAAAAAGATCCCTGCAAGAAGATCCCTTCAAAAAGATCCCTGCAAGAGGATCCCTGCAAAAATATCCCTGCAAAAAGTACTTCACTTTACAATTGAATCAAAATTTCGTCCAATATCAATAAGGCCTAAAGAAGCCAGAAAACTCTACAATAAATTAGAATGTGTTGCATTGACAGAAAACATTTTGAAATGTATCTCTAATGTAAATGAAAATCAAAGATAAACTGCTATCCAATTGTTTGTTTCTTTATTTAATTACTCAAAACACACAGTTTACCCATACTGGTTTTCCACTTACTTTATTTTCTGTTACAGTTATTACTCATTAAGGGTCTCAGCAGGCCAACATCATGAGTAACTGCACAGGCTCTAAAAGCTACTGTGGGATAGAGAGGGGAATGACTCTCAGGTTATTTGTGTGTGTGTGTGTGTGTGTGTATGTGTGTGTGTGTGTGTGTGTGTGTGTGTGTGTGTGTGTGTGTGTGTGTGTGTGTGTGTGTGTGCGTGTGCGTGTGCGTGTGTGTGTGTGTGCGTGTGCGTGTGCGTCTGTGAGCGTGCATGCATGCATGCGTGAACGCGTGCATGTGTGTGAACATGCGTATGTGTGTGTGTGTGTGTGCACGTGTTAGT
This sequence comes from Salvelinus fontinalis, assembly GCF_029448725.1. Classification (NCBI taxonomy): domain Eukaryota; kingdom Metazoa; phylum Chordata; class Actinopteri; order Salmoniformes; family Salmonidae; genus Salvelinus; species Salvelinus fontinalis. The sequence continues at coordinate 21,103,963 of NC_074681.1, read as the reverse complement.
GTGTGTGTGTGTGTTTGGGCATTTGATAAACATCTTCGATTAAAAGTCCAGTTAACCAATCAGGTTCTCCTTGGGGAGAATCCCTGGCACCTTGGCCTCCACGGTAGAGGTCTTTCCTAAAGGTTGAAGGTTAAAGGGGAGGGGCCACACACAGAGAGCCATTCCTCCTCATATCCTTCCATCTTTCCTGTTTAGCTGTTCTCTGCCTGCCTTTCCTTATCCCTCTATCTTTTCTCTCCTTCTCTCCTTTTCTCTTCTCTTTATTGGAAATTGATTGTCTTCTACCATCACAAAGACACTTGGTTCTGATTGATTGACAGGTAAGGGAAGAGGGAGAGAACATTTTGCACTGGAGCTGACTGAGAGAGCGCTGGGCCTCTCTTCCTCACTGGAGGTGGAGAGTCAACCCTCCACAACATTCATGAGCCTGTTTCAGTAGCCAGGGTGCTAGTCCATTTCTGTATTAGCCAACACTTTATCTTACCTGTGTTGAATGCAGAAACAGTCAGGCACCCAGGGCACTGCTTCAGGACAGTTCTGGTATGAGAGATACACACGGGTGCCTTCCAACCAACAACATGAAATAAGCAACGAATGCACATACAATACAATACACACAGGTCAAATGAAGGGTAATACAAACACGAATAGTACGGAGAAAAGACCAGAAGATCACCAGCATCCCTCACTAGCACACATCAGGACAGGGTTACATCCACAGCGACCAGGGGGAAAGACAGAATGAGTGATGAGGAGAGAACACCTCCACTACACACATACAACCAGCACAAACCAAATAACAAGCCCAAATAAAACATCAGATGGCATCAGCCCTCTCTCTTCACCTCTCTTTTCCAGCCCCAGGCTCTTTCCTTTTCTCCCCTCCCTTTACCCGGGAGTACAGTTCATCCTACAGTTTCTATACAGTTATATAATATCCATGCATAAAATAATAGATTGCGTCGCCCCTGACAACAGAGGTGCTCTGGGGCGTTGTTCGTGTTTGTTTTTAATATGGGGATCAACTGAACACACACAGCAGGACTGTTGTTTTTAAGAAACAATAAGAAAGACACAAAAAAGGAACATTATTTATCCCACAATGTGTCATGTCATCTTTGGTTTTTAAATAAATGTTTTTTTACTATCCTTTATTGGTTTCCTTTCTTTAGTCCTGTACCTTGACGTTTTCCCTCCAAACATAACCTACACACCTATACCCTAGATTTCTTACAACCTACCACCCTTCCCCACACACTAGAACCCTTTCACCATCCTTTCCCCCTGGCCTAAAACCCACTCTACCTCCCTTATAATTGACCCTACAACTCTTACACACTACCACACTCCCCCTCAGACCTACAGACCTACCACAATAGCTCCTTTCCCCTCAGCCCTACCACACTTCTATACCCCCCCCCCCCCCCCCCCCCCCCGGATGATTTTTCTGTCTTTCCCACATTCTCCTTTACCTGTCCCATTAGTCAGAGTCAATAAGTTTTCCCCTCATGACAGCATACAGAGGAATTCATGAGACTGAGAATAAATAAATTGACAAACCATATCAAACAGTCAAAAGGCTTCTAGAACACACTATGCATAAAGAAAACAAACAGTCAAAAGGCTTCTAGAACACACTATCCATAAAGAAAACAGACAGTATAAAGGCTTCTAGTACACACTGTCCATAAAGAAAACAAACAGTCAAAAGGCTTCTAGAACACACTGTCCATAAAGAAAACAAACAGTCAAAAGGCTTCTAGAACACACTTCCATAAAGAAAACAAACAGTCAAAAGGCTTCTAGAACACACTGTCCATAAAGAAAACAAACAGTAGAAAGGTTTCTAGTACACACTGTCCATAAAGAAAACAAACAGTCAAAAGGCTTCTAGAACACACTGTCCATAAAGAAAACAAACAGTAGAAAGGCTTCTAGTACACACTGTCCATAAAGAAAACAAACAGTCAAAAGGCTTCTAGAACACACTGTCCATAAAGAAAACAAACAGTAAAAAGGCTTCTAGAACACACTGTCCATAAAGAAAACAAACAGTAGAAAGGCTTCTAGAACACACTGTCCATAAAGAAAACAAACAGTAGAAAGGCTTCTAGAACACACTGTCCATAAAGAAAAACACTTATCAAAGGGTTTCTAGAACACACTATCCATAAAGAAAAACACTTATTTTAGCAGTGACTGATGACTCTCATTGCTAATAACATTGTTGTTATTGTTTCACTACTTAATCTTTACATTAAAGATTTGAGGTATATCAGGATGAATTGTCTACACGTGCCTGCCTAGTCGTGACGCCAGCCGGGACAGGGGATAGATGAAGAGGGTTAGAGTGGAGTAGGGTGGAACACTGTGGTTTTGGGAGTAGGTGATTGGCCATTGATTTACCCCAATGCTAGTCAATGATAGAGAGGGATCTGAGGGTGTGATTTTGGAAGCAAACACACCACACTCCCGTGACATCAAAATATCTCTGGTAGGAGTGTGTGTGTGACAGAATATAAACACAACTCTATCACCTCTATTACATACCTGGGGCCTGCTGCACATTAACACCCCACTGCATGCACACACACACACACACACACACACACACACACACACACACACACACACACACACACACTTGCAAGCACAGGCACACACACACACACGCACAAACACATGGTCTATGTTGATCAAACCAACACCACCCATGTAATCATTTGGTTTAGTATTGAACAATAGAAGCAGGTCTAGTAAAATATACAAAACAAAAGTGCTTTTTGAATTTCAATGTGAATTGTTGACCCCCCCCCACCCCCCACCCCCACTTTCCACCCTGTATGTGCCCCCTTAACCTTGGCATGCGAATAATGAGGTGTGTGTGTGAGAGAGAGAATGTGTGTTCAGAGCACTCTAACCCATGGTTGAAGAAGAAAGGCACTCAACTCTGTCTGCATATACTGTACCTACCACCTCCCTGTGGTCAGTATGCAGTCCAACTGCTCTGTGTGCGGGATTATGATTTAGGGTGTGTGTGTGTGTGTGTGTGTGTGTGTGTGTGTGTGTGTGTGTGTGTGTGTGTGTGTGTGTGTGTGTGTGTGTGTGTGTGTGTGTGTGTGTGTGTGTGTGTGTGTGTGTGTGTGTGTGTGTGTGTGTGTGTGTGTGTGTGTGTGTGTGTTAGGTTTGAGTCCTGGGTCTAGCGTCAGACTGGCATCTGAAGTATCTTTGGTATCCGTGGCTGTGTCACAGTCCACTCTATTGTGTGAGGTATACATCATGTCTCAGCTTCACTTTGGATTTGAACGCAACGCTTTTAATCCTCGCTACAAACCTACAAATCTCTCTTAGTCACCTGTCTCTTCTCTGCCTCTGAGTAAAACCGTCTCTACACCCGCCATGGTCCCTGTCCGCATCTCCACCTTAAATATGATTATCGCCCGCTAGAAGATGCTACACAAGTGGAAGGAAAAGGATTTCCAAGGTCGGTTTCCACAGTAACCCCCCAAAAATATTTATCTTCCTGGTTCCTGCCTTTTACAGTATGTCCCCCATGAAACCTCTCCAACAGGAAATGAGAGGTTAAAGGTTAAAGAGAAAGTGACATCATCACCCCTTCCTCCACCCAACGCGGTGCCCCATCATTGGAGCTTTCAGCAGAGAGGAATGCAGGGGGCGGTCCAGTTCAGGGGTGAAAATTCAGAGGTCATAAAGAAGTCCTTCGGGAAGTCCAGCTAGGAGTCAATCTACTTCATCACACAAGTATTCACAAATATGCACAGTCATTATTTTGTGTTTGTTTCCCTTGAGAATGATCAGTCTTTTTCCATGTTGATTATTATTTTTTGGTCTTTTATATTTTCTGTTTTGTCAACAAGGTGCTTGTTTCCAGTTTCAGCACAACAGAGCACAGTAGTCACAACAGAGAAACTTTGTGACTATAGTACTACTTTTTACCCGCATCAATATTATAGAGAGAAAGAAGAAGAAAGAGAGGAGAGGAGAGGAGAGGAGAGGAGAGGAGAGGAGAGGAGAGGAGAGGAGAGGAGAGGAGAGGAGAGGAGAGGAGAGGAGAGGAGAGGAGAGGAGAGGAGAGGAGAGGAAGCTTGAAGGAAAGAGTTTATTTACAGTTCATTTTCATGATGTTCTGGTTAGTTTTGATCATATCCATGAATCCATTGTTCTGAGGTATGGAATGGCCACATCTTCCCGTCCAATTCCTCTCTATAAGGGGATCTAGAATGATGTGTTGGTTGCTATGGCACTGGCTGCCCACAAGGGGGCGTGGTAAGTGAGGGAGCTGCACCCGCTCTCTCTGATTATCATAAAAGGGTAAACGTCATTGGCACTCATATCATATTGTGAAGTTTGACCCTTAGGTTTGGCCACTAGAGCAGGGCAATCTCCTCTCGTTACCTTGATAGGACACTCAATAAGGTCCAGATGATTCCCATTTGATTGTTACTCTTTGGTACCTAAACATACCCTCCAGTAGCTACATAGTTAACAGCCATACATAAAAATGGAACCTTAATCAAATCAACATCAAAAGATGATTATGGATGATAGTCTTGAGACATGTCCTCTGTTCCAAAAACAAAGCAGCTCAGGCTGTGTGTGTGTGTATGTCTCAAACCACTCCTTCATCTGCTCTGGTCTGAAAGTGCAGGATAGGTGAAACAGTGTAATGACTGATCTTCTGGCATTTGGCTTTCACCTGTCTAGGTCTTATATCAGTGCAGATGAAGGAGCGGAGACGGGTAGACTTTTGAAATGTGGTGTCAGACAGCAGGGGTAGGCAACAGGCGGCCCACGGGCCAAAACTGGGCAGTGAGTGATTTCTTTTGCCCCGCCAAAGTTTTTAGTAAAACATAATAATCATAATTTTGGGGGATTTTAGCATTTGGTCAAAAATACTGTCAAATCACAAGGAATTCAGCAAAAAATTACTTTAATTTAGGACGTCTGCTCCAAATTATTCCAACGAATAAAAGATTAGACGTGATCGTGCATGTCTCAATGTAATCAAGGAATGAAATTATTGTTATTTTCAAATACAATCTCTTTTTGGGCTTAGTTGTGGTCAATTTGCAGCGTACAAATTATTATAACTGTGTTCCTGCCCCCCGACCGTGCGCTCTGATAAAAATTATTTGCCTACTCCTGTCACACAGAAACACTCAACAGTGTGATGTAACGACCAGCAGGTGGCACTCTTGCACTTGCACTGCAGAAAACAGATTGCTGCTCAGAAATTACACCCCCTGGAATGGAATTGTACACACACACACGCAAGCATACATGCATAGACAGAACATACACACACACAAACAGTGAAAGGTGTGTTTTTCTGACTGAGCAGAGGACAAGAGAACATGTCTGCATGTTTATCCTTGCCTTTTTCACACACATGGCCACTGATGTTGTGCAGTCAGTTCTATCACCATGGGCTTGTCTTTGGTGTATTTGCTTGGTCCATTAGTCAAAAACTTAAGCTTGTGGACCGATCAATCCCAAAAGAGAGAGAAAGCGATTCTGTGGGCCTAACTGATCTTAGCTATTTTAGATTTGAACAGACCCTCAGAATTTCTCTGGATCGTTTTCCCTTTGGTTTACTGACAGATTTGCTCAAACTAAAGTGTCTGGGGATAATTTGGGATACCAATACATCCTCCCCAGACCCATTGGTTTCTCTTTGATTTCTGACAGACAAAAGTAAATAGAGTAAAGGGCGAGATTCAGCACAAAAAGAGAACACCTTCAGATCAATGGTCATATACACCTGATTCAACTCAGTAGATGAATCAGGTGTGTTAGTGCTGGGCTGGAAAAAAAGCATGCACACACTACATCCCTCCAGGACCACCAGGGTCAGTGACCTCTGCTTTAGATTCCACCACCCTCTTCCCCTCCCTCTCAGGCCTTGGAGAAGGTGGTAGCAGAGGAGGTGCCCGGTTGTGCCGGGGATAAACCGGTGTTGTTGTTGTTCCCATGAGCGTGCATATGACCGTGCCCGTGCACGCTCCCGTGCACACCCGCGTGCTCGTTCCCCTCTGCGCCTCCAGTGGACCCCCAGCGGTCGGCGTGGCAGCGTCGGCGAGCGTTCATGAAGAAGTTGGAAACGGTGGAGAGCTCCAGGCCTAGCTGATGGCTGATGGTGATCTGCATCTCCTTGGATGGACGGCGGTTCTCCCTAAAGATGGCCGCCAGCGTGCGGCGCTGCAGGTCCGTGAATACCAACCGCTGTTTCTTGGGGACCAGGTTCCTCTCACGACCCTGGTCCTGCTCCTTCCGCTTACAGGCTGCAGAGGAAGAAGACGGGGAGAAGGGACGGGGAGAGTTTAGTTTCCTCCTGTCTTCCAAGCTCTTTCCAAGAGCATTTGCCCATATTGTTGAATTTGGCCCTCATTTTACTGGCAATATTGATAATATACAAAAGTATATCTCAAACAGGAACCTCCTACATGAAATAGAGAGGGGGTGAAGAGAGGGAGGGAAAGAGTAAGTGGGGAGGAGATAATTAAAGGAGGGATGGAGTAAGTGGGGGGGACATAATTAAAGGATGGATGCAGGCAGAGATGAGCAGTATTTCTGTTCTGTGTATTTGAAATATCTATTTCAGTTACTTCTGAGTATTTTGTCATTTGAATTGCACTGGGCTGAACTACAATCCAATATTTGTTGTAACAAAGATAATTTTGAGAGCTGTAATTAGTATTTTCAAATTACTTTTCCATACCATTTATTATAGCAGTTCAGCCTTCATTGGTATCAGAATTCTGATAGTACTATGGTGTGATAAGAGTGTCTACAAAATGAACTAATTATAAATGTAAAAATGAACAATATAGTATTATTGTAATGAGCTCCGCCCTGAAACAAGGCCAATAATAAATATTAAAACCAGAGTTATTTGCGGTCCCTTTAAGTATGTTCAGTTTCACATTCTGTTACGTCCGTCGTTACATGAATGAGACCAAAGCGCAGCGTGGAAAGTGTTCATGATTTTTAATACTGTACTCCGACAAAACAACAAAATACAAAACCGAACGTAACGTTCAGCTGGGCTAGACAGCAACTATGCAAAAACAAGATCCCACAACCTAAGGTGGGAAAAAAGGCTGCCTAAGTATGATCCTCAATCAGAGACAACGATAGACAGCTGCCTCTGATTGGGAACCATACCAGGCCAAACAAAGAAATAGGAAAACTAGATTGCCCACCCAAATCACACCCTGACCTAACCACATAGAGAAATAAAAAGGCTCTCTAAGGTCAGGGCGTGACACATACAGTATATATTTACATTTTGGTCCTTTAGCAGACACTCTTATGGGACAGAGGGACAGAGGGATGGAAGGATAAAATGAAGGAATGATATAGTGAATGGACAGGGCATCTGGGTGATGGAGAGGTGAGAGTGATAGAGTGGGAGGACAGATGAAAAGAAAAGAGGGGATAGGGGGAGAGGTGTAGTTACCCAACGGAGACATGATGTGATTTTGAGAGAAACAGGAGTGAGATGGGAGTTAGTTCAGCTAGTGTGTGTGTGTGTGTGTGTGTGTGTGTGTGTGTGTGTGTGTGTGTGTGTGTGTGTGTGTGTGTGTGTGTGTGTGTGTGTGTGTGTGTGTGTGTGTGTGTGTGTGTGGGTGTGTGTGTGTGTGTGTGTGTGTGTGTGTGTGTGTGTGTGTGTGTGTGTGTGTGCGTGTGTGTGTGTGTGTGTGTGTGTAAATTCCATTATGAGATGAACTAGTTACTATTGGTAATCACTGTAATATTGCTTAAATCATGAGTTAGAAGTGGAAATACTGTTGCCTTGACAGTGATCGGCCTTGTGTCTCTCTGCGCTGCATTGGTAGCTAGTGGAGTGGTGGAGTGGAGAGTATTTTCTTGCTTTGTCGGCTGCTATAGTAGGCCTAGCGTTTCTGAGCCGTTCTGTACTGCTGCCCTAAAAGCTGCAATGATTGATTTTCCGCGGTTTTCTCCTGAACACTTGGTCCAGTAATCAGGGCTCCCTTCCCCACCCAATCGATCCATATTGATCCACGAGCCCGTGGTGTGTGTGTGTGTGTGTGTGTGTGTGTGTGTGTGTGTGTGTGCGTGCGTGCGTGCGTGCGTGCGTGCGTGCGTGCGTGCGTGCGTGTGTGTGTGTGTGTGTGTGTACACCCGTGGGCATGCTTGAGCACGCGCGCGAGTCCACTCACGGCAGGGGAGAAAGCAGGAGCGAGCATGTGACAGACAGCCAGAGAAGAAATTGTTTATCTCGGGAGGAACAAAGAGCCGTGGTCAGACTGGTATTGAAGTTATGGAAAAACACAAAGGAATGCCTTTTCTCCTCTTACAGTGTGTGTGTGTGTGTGTGTGTGTGTGTGTGTGTGTGTGTGTGTGTGTGTGTGTGTGTGTGTGTGTGTGTGTGTGTGTGTGTGTGGGTGTGTGTGTGTGTGTGTGTGTGTGTGTGTGTGTGTGTGTGTGTGTGTGTGTGTGTGTGTGTGTGTGTGTGTGTGTGTGTGTATCTGACTGAGAGTAATGTTCTTTGCAATGTAGAGGTGCTGTATGAAAATGATGGATGACTGAATGGCAGGTTTAGACCACAGCAGTAAACAGATTTGACTGTGTGGAGGCGATCAATATGTGTGTGTGTGTGTGTGTGTGTGTGTGTGTGTGTGTGTGTGTGTGTGTGTGTGTGTGTGTGTGTGTGTGTGTGTGTGTGTGTGTGTGTGTGTGTGTGTGTGTGTGTGTGTATGTGTGTGTGTGTGTGATTTGGCAGTGAAGGTTGATGTGTGTGTATAGGCCAATAAACTGTAGGCTGTGTGTGTGTGGGGGGGGGGGGGGCAATGGGAGTGTGTGTGGTCTGTTTTTATACTGTAGGCTGTGTATGGGGGGGGGCAATGGGAGTGTGTGTGGTCTGTTTTTATACTGTAGGCTGTGTGTGTGTGGGGGGGGGGGGCAATGTGAGTGTGTGTGGTCTGTTTTTATACTGTAGGCTGTGTATGGGGGGGGGGGGGGGGGGCAATGTGAGTGTGTGTGGTCTGTTTTTATACTGTAGGCTGTGTATGGGGGGGGGGGGGCAATGGGAGTGTGTGTGGTCTGTTTTTATACTGTAGGCTGTGTGTGTGGGGGGGGGGGGGCAATGTGAGTGTGTGTGGTCTGTTTTATACTGTAGGCTGTGTGTGTGGGGGGGGGGGGGGCAATGTGAGTGTGTGTGGTCTGTTTTATACTGTAGGCTGTGGGGGGGGGGGGGGGGGGGGGCAATGTGAGTGTGTGTGGTCTGTTTTATACTGTAGGCTGTGTGTGGGGGGGGGGGGGGGGGGGGGGCAATGTGAGTGTGTGCGGTCTGTTTTATACTGTAGGCTGTGTGTGTGTGGGGGGGGGGGGGGGGGGGGGCAATGTGAGTGTGTGTGGTCTGCTTTATACTGTAGGCTGTGTGTGTGTGGGGGGGGGGGGGGGCAATGTGAGTGTGTGTGGTCTGCTTTATACTGTAGGCTGTGTGTGTGGGGGGGGGGCAATGTGAGTGTGTGTGGTCTGTTTTATACTGTAGGCTGTGTGTGTGGGGGGGGGGCAATGTGAGTGTGTGTGGTCTGTTTTTATACTGTAGGCTGTATGTGTGGGGGGGGGCAATGTGAGTGTGTGCGGTCTGTTTTATCTTGTAGGCTGTGTGTGTGTGGGGGGGGGGGGGGGGGGGGGCAATGTGAGTGTGTGCGGTCTGTTTTATCTTGTAGGCTGTGTGTGTGTGGGGGGGGGGGGGGGGGGGGGCAATGTGAGTGTGTGTGGTCTGCTTTATACTGTAGGCTGTGTGTGTGTGGGGGGGGGGGGGGGGCAATGTGAGTGTGTGTGGTCTGCTTTATACTGTAGGCTGTGTGTGTGGGGGGGGGGCAATGTGAGTGTGTGTGGTCTGTTTTATACTGTAGGCTGTGTGTGTGGGGGGGGGGCAATGTGAGTGTGTGTGGTCTGTTTTTATACTGTAGGCTGTGTGTGGGGGGGGGGGGGGCAATGTGAGTGTGTGTGGTCTGTTTTTATACTGTAGGCTGTGTGTGGGGGGGGGGGGGGGCAATGTGAGTGTGTGTGGTCTGTTTTATACTGTAGGCTGTGTGTGGGGGGGGGGGGGGGAAATGTGAGTGTGTGTGGTCTGTTTTTATACTGTAGGCTGTGTGTGGGGGGGGGGGGGGCAATGTGAGTGTGTGTGGTCTGTTTTATACTGTAGGCTGTGTGTATGGGGGGGGGGGGCAATGTGAGTGTGTGTGGTCTGTTTTATACTGTAGGCTGTGTGTATGGGGGGGGGGGGGGCAATGTGAGTGTGTGCGGTCTGTTTTATACTGTAGGCTGTGTGTGTGTGGGGGGGGGGGGGCAATGTGAGTGTGTGTGGTCTGCTTTATACTGTAGGCTGTGTGTGTGGGGGGGGGGGGCAATGTGAGTGTGTGTGGTCTGTTTTATACTGTAGGCTGTGTGTGTGGGGGGGGGGGCAATGTGAGTGTGTGTGGTCTGTTTTTATACTGTAGGCTGTGTGTGGGGGGGGGGGGGGGGCAATGTGAGTGTGTGTGGTCTGTTTTTATACTGTAGGCTGTGTGTGGGGGGGGGGGGGCAATGTGAGTGTGTGTGGTCTGTTTTTATACTGTAGGCTGTGTGTGGGGGGGGGGGGGGGGCAATGTGAGTGTGTATGGTCTGTTTTATACTGTAGGCTGTGTGTGGGGGGGGGGGGGAAATGTGAGTGTGTGTGGTCTGTTTTATACTGTAGGCTGTGTGTATGGGGGGGGGGGGGCAATGTGAGTGTGTGTGGTCTGTTTTATACTGTAGGCTGTGTGTATGGGGGGGGGGGGCAATGTGAGTGTGTGTGGTCTGTTTTTATACTGTAGGCTGTGTGTGGGGGGGGGGGGCAATGTGAGTGTGTGTGGTCTGTTTTTATACTGTAGGCTGTGTGTGGGGGGGGGGGGCAATGTGAGTGTGTGCGGTCTGTTTTTATGTCTCTGAAAGCATAGCATGCAGACCTTCATATATCCCCATTACTCCAAATATCTGACCAGTTATTTTCTCACATTTATTCTCCCAATCAAGCTAATATGATATATCTCGGGTTCGTTTGTCCTTCAGTCCTATAGGTAGTAATTACTCAACTAATTGTCTCTCCAAGTCTTCAGTCTGGCATTAACAACTGTTTACTGACACAAACACACACACACACACACACACACACACACACACAAACACACACACACACACACACACACACAAACACACACACACAAACACACACACACACACACAAACACACAAACACAAACACACACACACACACACACACAAACACACACACACACACGTACCACACTTCACACTAACTCTATAGTGTTCCACTTTTCTCCACATTCTGGGTCAAAAGCACAGCAGCAGTCCATCCACTCCAGTCTGCTTCGTCTGTTGCTCCCCTTGTTGTTCTCAATTGTTTTAATTTGCCCTCAGATTGATAGTCCCCATATCGATTGATCTGCTCTTCAAACCCATTTCAAGGAACGTTTTTTCAATTCATTTAGGCTTGGCCTTGCCAAGCTCTCCCCTGGCTTTCTAAGTGACGTTTCAACTCAACTCAATACTGGCTAATGTAATGACTGAATACTAGTGCTAATATACTGATAATTTTAAACGTAATGCCTGTTTTCAAACAACTACTGCTACTGGCCATTTTACAATGCCAACACCACTCTCCCCTCAGATTCTCTCCTATTAGCTCAACCAGTAGCGTCGTAAACACTTGAGAGCCAGACCCCCACGGTAGTACTACATTAGAAATCGATTGTACAAGAAGTTAACACATACTGCACTAGGAGGTAACTTTGTCTAAGCATGACCTTCATCCACATTATCAATGTTTTTCCAAACGTCGCTTTTTTGTGTCAGCAATTAGACAATTAGGCAATTAGGCAATTTGTCTAGTTACCCCCAGGACTCTACTTAGAATGGTCAATACATTTTAGCTATATTTTTTTTACATAATATTGTTCTTACAGATGTATGCTATTATCCAGAGACGTATGGAGTGAGACTTAACCTATGGGTTAATTCTAATCAAACCAACTGCATCAAGCACCATTCAAGTTACTTTCAATTTATAAGGTGAAAGGTCAAAGACGCTTCTTCTATACTTAAGCAATAATGCATGAGAGGGTGGGGTATATGACCAATATACCACGGCTAAGGGCTGTTCTTTAGCACAACGCAATGCGGAGTGCCCGTATACAGCCCTTAGCCGTGGTATATTGGCCATATACCACACCCTCTCATGCATTATTGCTTAAGTATAGAAGAAGCGTCTTTGACCTTTCACCTTATAAATTGAACACGCACCCCTGAGGTCCCTTATTGTTATTATAAACTGGTTACCAACGTAATTAGAGCAGTAAAAATAAATGTTTTGTCATACCCCTGGTATACCTGATATACCACGGCTTTCAGCCAATCAGCATTCAGGACTCGAACCACCCAGTTTATACTTCATGTTTTGATACATGACATGACTGCCACTGAGTTGTCAGAATCTGTGGTAACCAACCACAAATCTCAAATCTAGGTTTGTTTTGCGCAGTTAACACAGCATTCAAATAATTGATTTACAGATATTTACCAAGAACAACCGTACACTGTAGACCTACTCTCTCCTTCCCGTGCAGTCTCTTTCCTTTTTGAAAGGTGAAATTGCCAAAGAAAGGAAGTGTAGCCTCCCTCCTCATCATAATGATTCGCTCCCATACTTACAACGTCATGTACGCGTGTCGTCACACTTAAAGATGAGAAGGGTAGCAGGTGGTTGGTAGAACTATACTTCCTTACTGTGAGCTCTGCCACTTGACAGAGTGGAGGACATGGAGGAAACATGAGAGATAGCTTAGAAAGGGCCTGTACACTGAGATTTACAGTGTAAGGATATAGTAGACCTTAATCTAGGGATTAGGCTATTGGGAGATAGTACCCTTATAGAAAGCTACCTTGGACTCAGGTCAGGATCATAGGATGGACATTATTTAGGCTGGAAAAGGCACCAGGGTAGCCTACATAAAGGCGCTGATGACTTCCAACTGACGCAAATATCGGTGTGTTTGTTAATAAATAAATAAAATGTTCCGAGCACAGTTTGGGTGAAAGTAACTATGTTATTATAGGTTTATACAATTGCAAAAGCTTATCTAAAACATTTGCATAAAAGGCCTGAAAAAATATGCAAATAGGCATGTGCAAACACTGCAAAAATCCTGACCCAAACATTGGCAAGCAGGGGTTTATGCAATGCATATGTGTTATCTTAGGTTTGATGATGAAAATGTTATTTAATTAAAATGACTGTGTGTTTTCAAAGGATCCTTAAAGGTGCTGTATTTTGCCCTTTAAGTGTGTGTGTGTGTGTGTGTGTGTGTGTGTGTGTGTGTGTGTGTGTGTGTGTGTGTGTGTGTGTGTGCGTGCGTGCGTGCGTGCGTGCGTGCGTGCGTGCGTTTCATAACTGACCGCACCGTGCTGCTATAGCGGTGTGCCTGGGACCGAGGCTGGGGCGGAATGACGTGATCGCGTTTTGCGTGCGGTGAGACGAGCCTTCTCCCTTACCGGCCGGACTACTGCAGGCGAGAAACAGTTTATGTCAATCAATCACTGTTCGTCACACCTTTGAGATCTACGCTCATTGATTGTATTGATTAGAGCCAATGCATTCTGTAAAGTCAACGGTTGGGTTCCCACAGAGGCATGCCGAGCAACAGCCGTCCCTACACCAGAAGCTGCTGTAATTCATTGAAAATTGATTGATTTTGCTGAAACATTTCGTTAATTTATTGATGAAATCCTTTTCTTTCTAATGTAGCCTAAGACAAGCAAGTAATTGCAGTTGAATGATCTTCTCGCTGCTACTACACCTTTGAAAATGCATTTACATTATATATTCATTGCAGATATTATTTTATCAAACTGTAACAAAGAATGTTTGGGAAAATAATTCACAATATTGTGAACCTAAATATTTCGGAAATGTAGAGAGTCTTCCTAGCCATTTGTTATTCGCGGCATAGCCTATAAAGTGAAAGGAGACAACTGCTGTTTATTCGATAGAACAATAAGGTTTCAGAAATTGTTTATTATGCAATTTTTTCTTAAAAGCTATCCTATTGTGCACACGATATTTATTTAAAACAGTTTATTCGTATGGTGTTTGTACTATGGGGCAGTGCTTGACCTGGACTGAAAAAGTTTTCGGTAGTAATTCCGGTGCTGGTACTGTTTATATTTAAGCGCGGGAGCTCCACAATACTTTGACATTCTATAAGAGAAACAGAAGCTCAAGCAGTAGAACATTTCAGTTGCCGGTTAGCTCCTGCCAAGTCAAGCACTGGTATTGAGTTGAAAAGGCTATGCCTGAGCCTCTCGGGCTCCCGAGTGGCGCATGGGTCTAAGGCACTGCACCTCAGAGCTAAAGACGTCACTACAGACCCTAGTACGATTCCAGGCTGTATCACAAACGGCCGTTATTGAGAGTCCCATTGGGCGGCGCACGATTGGCCCAGCGTCGCCCGGGTTAGGGTTTGACCGGGGTAGGCCGTAATTGTAAATAAGAATTTGTTCTGACTTGCCTAGTTAAATAAAGGTTCAAAAAAAAATACAAATGTATAGCCTATATGTCACAGGCTCTTAATGCTAAATGAATTTGGCTACACGGTTAAAATAACGGGCTTTAGAGTTCAGAACATGGTTTAGTTTTTCCTCCAAATTATGGATAACATTAAAATAATAATATGTAGCAACAAATTGAATAAATAAATAAAACTAAGGAAACCGAGAAATAAGTGATGCGTATGTATCGTATTTATTCATGCATATTTACAATTGTTTATGAAAATAGGAAAAAGTTAACTGATGCGGATTCGTGTACATTTAGATCATATCATGCACGACTTGACTATTTCAGCAAGCCATGTTTTACTTTTCTGCCGTTTGGCTGTGAGAAAAAGAGACAAATAAATGTTTCTTTTAAGTAAGCTTATTTACATCATTAGTTGTTGTATTTCTTTTGGTACATTTTTGTCAAATAATTTCATCAGTGAAATATGTATAGAAGTAGCCAAAAAATATATTATTATTACAAAAGATAAATCAAATAAACCGGTGACCGTTCCTCATGTTATGCGCATGTTTCCGTCTTCCATTTCATTTCATTGAAGTTGTGTAAATGTAACGTTAGTGTTATTATTGTACATTCTAAACATGAGAATAGGTGTAAATTCGACAGAAATATCCACACACACACACACACACACACACACACACACACACACACACACACACACACACACACACACACACACACACACACACACACACAGGTTTCAAGTAGCCTAGTGAATGCACTGCTGGGTTTACAAAACGGACATTTGGGGAATAGGGACTGGCTAAGTCAGCTTGTCATCTTTTTAAGGGGCACAATGTTGCCACCAAACGTTATATATTCCCTTCAGAATGCAAATACGAATGCCAACGTTGTTCAGTCCATGGACAGCGCCAAAACTGAGATAATGAATGTTCAGAACCACGGACAGCGCCTATACTGACGGAATGAATGGTCAGAACCACGGACAGCGCCAATACTGAGATAATGAATGGTCAGAACCACGGACAGCGCCAATACTGCGATAATGAATGGTCAGAACCACGGACAGCGCCTATACCGAGAGAATGAATGGTCAGAGCCACGGACAGCGCCTATACCGAGAGAATGAATGGTCAAAACCACAGACAGCGCCAATACTGAGATAATGAATGGTCAGAACCACGGACAGTGCCTATACCGAGAGAATGAATGGTCAGAACCACGGACAGCGCCTAGACGGAGAGAACTATGTTCAGAACTACGAACAGCACATCTCCAGCCGAACCCTCCCAGCTGAGCGTGTCTACGAATATTCATGCAGAGATCAGATCCACAGTCTTTCATTACCTTTTACAAGGCTACAAATAATTCGACAATTTAGGCTTTTTTTATGTTTTAAAATGAATTCCTCCGTTACAGCCCAGATGAGAGAATGATTGTATATGTTATGTAAATATTGACCTATTCCCCTTTGATAGTCTTCATAACGCTAACAATAATAATGAATTATATATAGCGCTATCCAAAACTTAACCCTGAACCATTCTGAGTTCATGCCTAACCTTAATAACTTGGAATTAATGCCTGAACTTGGATTGCAACTTCGAAATTTGACGTTTGAGAAACATGGATGAAGATGTAATTCTGAGACTGGGAGAGCTGGTAGCAGTAAACATGGATGAAGATGTAATTCTGAGACTGGGAGAGCTGGTAGCAGTAAACATGGATGTTTATTCTGTAGTAGCAGGGAGGACCATTGATGGGACAGTCAATGATGCAGAGGGGAGAGGAGGGGGAGGAAAGGGGAGGGATGGATCTGCTCGGCTGGCTTCTGCTGGTGCAGTGCCAGAGATGGAGGGAGACTGAGCGAGAGAGAGAGAGAGAGCAGAGGAGAGGAAATCGATACCGATTCTGAGCGAGTCAGATAAGCCTGAACAATGTATAGTGCAGACACACTGTATAACCCAATCACACATGTACACACCACACACAAACACAAACACACACGCACACACACGCCGCACACACGCACACACACAATACAATGTGCATGCATGCCTCCATAAAGATGCATTACATACCCCATAAACCATAGCAACCTTTAAAAACGAAATGACATCACAAGCCTGGATTGCATTAAGGTGGTTTTGCTGACATAAGCAGAAATGGATCGTTAATATGGCAGACTACATACACTAGAATCCTCTGTTAAAAAACACTGCCTTTGTCTTGCGAGGGCTATTCTATGTAAATCTGTCTCCTTTCTACAAGATATTCTTTATCATAAAATTACTTTCAGGTTTCAATAGAGGTTCAATTCAAAAGTGTTAGGATATGCAGTTGTTGTTGACCACATATTTAACCAGTGCGTTCTTAGTGTCTGAGGTGTGATGTTTGGGTTTTTCTACAGGTTTAAAGAGCATGTTATACACAATTCTGTTTGTAGGTACCACACCTATGTCGGGGTTGTGGTTGCCGCTGTGTGTTAACCACACATTTGGCTTTGCTTACTCAGAAGTGAGTCTCTTACCAGGGCTACGCCACTCTACTCCTCCTTCTCTCTCTCTTCCTTCCACTCTCCTCCATCTCCCTCTCCCTCATGCTTATCAATTATTAAAGTCTCTATCGATCCTTTCACTACCCTACCTCTATCAGCCTGTTCACACAAAGCCCAAACTCCCCAACTCTGAATCAATCCCAGCTCTCGCTCTCTTTTTTCACATATCACTCTGTTTTTGTTTACGTTTTGATAGAGTTCGTTTACTTGCAGCGATCTGAAAAACCAAGAACACGGGGCTGAACTACAGATTGGCATTAATCTTTCATAGACGGCATCAAAGACATTGGTCAACAAAATATATGAATGGCGCTGGCAGTGTTGGGGTATGGGCGCCCCCACAACAGAGCGATAAGGGTATAATTAATCAATAAGCCACGAGGGGGTGTGGTATATTGCCAATATACCACGGCTAAGGGCTGTTCTTAGGCACAACGCGGAGTGTCTGGATACAGCCCTTAGCCGTGGTATATTGGCCATATACCACATACCCCCGAGGTGCCTTATTGCTATTATAAACTGGTTACCAACGTAATTAGATCAGTAAAAATAAACGTTTTGTCATACCCGTTGTATACGACCACGGCTGTCAGCCAATCAACATTCAGGGATTGAACCACCCAGTTTATAAATAGTGTTATTCCATTCTCTAGATCACATTTCTAATAATAACAACAATATTCTGAGCATTGAACCCTGATGAATATGATCAAACAGCATCTGACTTATGATCAGATTGTTCGCTCTGTCCCAGTTCTACCTCCACTATCACGAATGACACACCTGGGACCAGCTGTCCATTCAGAACCACAGTGCAGTCTGAATGATCAGGAACATGGACAGCTCCCCACCTCACTCCACAGCTCAGCTGGTATAGCTGAATCACATATGTTAGTGCTGGGCTGGAGCGAAGGCATGCCTACCTTGTAGCTCTCTAACCATGGTGAACACCAACTGACACAGTTGCAGAGAAAGAATGAACCACAAAGACAACTGCTGTACACCATAGACCAAATCCTGACTTAATAATATGCTAATTAGCAGGCGCTTTTATCCAAAGCAACTTACAGTCATGCTTGCATACGTTTAACAGGGAATAATCAAACCAAACCCACTACCCTGGAGTTACAAGCGCCATGCTCTACCAACTGAGCTACAAAGGACAACTTAATGGTCCAATGCAGACGTTTTTATATCAATATCAAATCATTTCTGGCTTTTAAATTAAAATTGTCAAAAAGAAGAAGAAAAATGCTTCTTAGCAAAGCAATATTTTTGCTAGGACAGTCTGGGAGTGGTCTTTGTGAGGAGAGGAAAACTGAAAACTAGCTGTGATTGGCAGAGAGGTTTGGAACTCTCTTTCTTATTGGTCTGTTAACTAAATGATTGCCTGGTGATGTCACCATCCTACCACTCCATCCCACCAAAACAGACTGAAATTTCAGGTGGTCTTTTCAAACAGCTCTTACACTAAAATGACACAGTAGATTTGCAGCTTTTCCTCCTCACATTTATCACATTATAGTAGATGGATTTCCTTCCTTCCTCGAGCTTTAACCATCAACTCTGTTTCCTGCAGTGTGTGGGTTTCCAGTCCTCAAGCTTTATCCCTCAACTCTGTTTCCTGCAGTGTGTGGGTTTCCAGTCCTCAAGCTTTATCCCTCAACTCTGTTTCCTGCAGTGTGTGGGTTTCCAGTCCTCGAGCTTTAACCATCAACTCTGTTTCCTGCAGTGTTTGGGTTTCCAGTCCTCAAGCTTTATCCCTCAACTCTGTTTCCTGCAGTGTGTGGGTTTCCAGACCTCGAGCTTTAACCATCAACTCTGTTTCCTGCAGTGTGTGGGTTTCCAGTCCTCAAGCTTTATCCCTCAACTCTGTTTCCTGCAGTGTGTGGGTTTCCAGTCCTCAAGCTTTATCCCTCAACTCTGTTTCCTGCAGTGTGTGGGTTTCCAGTCCTCAAGCTTTATCCCTCAACTCTGTTTCCTGCAGTGTGTGGGTTTCCAGTCCTCAAGCTTTATCCCTCAACTCTGTATCCTGCAGTGTGTGGGTTTCCAGTCCTCAAGCTTTATCCCTCAACTCTGTATCCTGCAGTGTGTGGGTTTCCAGTCCTCGAGCTTTATCCCTCAACTCTGTATCCTGCAGTGTGTGGGTTTCCAGTCCTCGAGCTTTAACCATCAACTCTGTTTCCTGCAGTGTGTGGGTTTCCAGTCCTCAAGCTTTATCCCTCAACTCTGTATCCTGCAGTGTGTGGGTTTCCAGTCCTCGAGCTTTATCCCTCAACTCTGTTTCCTGCAGTGTGTGGGTTTCCAGTCCTCGAGCTTTATCCCTCAACTCTGTATCCTGCAGTGTGTGGGTTTCCAGTCCTCGAGCTTTATCCCTCAACTCTGTTTCCTGCAGTGTGTGGGTTTCCAGTCCTCGAGCTTTAACCATCAACTCTGTATCCTGCAGTGTGTGGGTTTCCAGTCCTCAAGCTTTATCACTCAACTCTGTTTCCTGCAGTGTGTGGGTTTCCAGACCACTGGAGCAGCCTGTACGGTGCTAGTGGCAGTCATAATGGATGATAGGTTATGTTTTTTTGATGTACTGCAGAGAAGATGGCAGAGACAAAATGAGAGAGAGAGAGAGAGAGAAAGTAAGAGACAGACAGACAGACAGACAGACAGACAGACAGACAGACAGACAGACAGACAGAGAGACAGACTGACAGACAGACAGACAGACAGACAGACAGACAGACAGACAGAGAGCGGGGGTTGGGAATGGGAAGCAGCTTTATTGATTTCCTATGTGCAAAGCCAGGCAAACAGGGAAAGGACAGAGCTACACTATTAATGACAATCACTAGCACAGCTATACGGCTACAGCTATCTATCTATCTATCTATCTATCTATCTATCTACCTACCTACCTACCTACAGTTGAAATCGGAAGTTTACATACACCTTAGCCAGATACATTTAAACTCAGTTTTTCACAATTCCTGACATTTAATCCGAGTAACAATTCCCTGTCTTAGGTCAGTTAGGATCACCACTTTATTTTAAGAATGTGAAATGTCAGAATAATAGTAGAGAGAATTATTTATTTCAGCTTTAATTTCTTTCATCACATTCCCAGTGGGCCAGAAGTTTACATACACTCAATTAGTATTTGGTAGCATTGCCTTTAAATTGTTTAAATTGGGTCAAACGTTTTGGGTAGCCTTCCACAAGCTTCCCACAATAATTTGGGTGAATTTTGGCCCATTCCTCCTGACAGAGCTGGTGTAACTGAGTCAGGTTTGTAGGCCTATTTGCTCGCACTCGCTTTTTCAGTTCTGCCCACAAATCTTCTTTAGGATTAAGGTCAGGGCTTTGTGATGGCCACTCCAATACCTTGACTTTGTTGTCCATACGCCATTTTGCCACAACTTTGGAAGTATGCTTGGGGTCATTGTCCATTTGGAAGACCCATTTGCGACCAAGCTCTAACTTCCTGACTGATGTCTTGAGATGTTTCTTCAATATATCCACATAATTTTCCTGCCTTATGATGCCATCTATTTTGTGAAGTGCAACAAAGCACCCCCACCACATGATGCTGCCACCCCCGTGCTTCACAGTTGGGATGGTGTTCTTTGGCTTGCAAGCCTCCCACTTTTTCCTCCAAACATAACGATGGTCATTATTGCCATACAGTTCTATTTTTGTTTCATCAGACCAGAGGACATTTCTCCAAAAAGTATGATCTTTGTCCCCATGTGCAATTGCAAATCGTAGTCTGGCTTTTTGGGGGGCGGTTTTGGAGCAGTGGCTTCTTCCTTGCTGAGCGGCCTTTCAGGTTGTGTCGATATAGGACTCGTTTTACTGTGGATATTGATACTTTTGTACCTTGTTCTGGGATTGTTCTGGGATTGATTTGCACTTTTCGCACCAAAGTACATCCATCTCTAGGAGACAGAACGCGTCTCCTTCTTGATCGGTATGACGGCTGCATGGTCCCATGGTTTTTATACTTGCGTACTATTGTTTGTACAGACGAACGTGGTACCTTCAGGTGTTTGGAAATTGCTCCCAAGGATGAACCAGACTTGTGGAGGTCTACAATTTTTTGGCTGATCTCTTTTGATTTTCCCATGATGTCAAGCAAAGAGGCACTGAGTTTGAAGGTAGGCCTTGAAATACATCCACAGGTACACCTCCAATTGACTCAAATGATGTCAATTAGCCTATCAGAAGCTTCTAAAGCCATGACATCATTTTCTGGAATATTTCAAGCTGTTTAAAGGCACAGTCAACTTAATGTATGTAAACTTCTGACCCACTGGAATTGTGATACAGTGAATTTTAAGTGAAATAATCTGTCTGTAAACAATTGTTGGAAAAATTACTTGTGTCATGCACAAAGTAGATGTCCTAACCGACTTGCCAAAACTGTAGTTTATTGACAAGAAATTTGTGGAGTGGATGAAAAACATGTTGTAATGACTCCAACCTAAGTGTATGTAAACTTCTGACTTCAACTGTATATATCCATCTACCTACAGTGGGGCAAAAAAGTATTTAGTCAGCCACCAATTGTGCAAGTTCTCCCACTTAAAAAGATGAAAGAGGCCTGTCATTTTCATCATAGGTACACTTCAACTATGACAGACAAAATGAGAAAAACAAATCCAGAAAATCACATTGTAGGATTTTTAATGAATTTATTTGCAAATTATGGTGGAAAATAAGTATTTGGTCAATAACAAAAGTGTATTTCAATACTTTGTTATATACCCTTTGTCTTCACAAGTCTTCACAAGGTTTTCACACACTGTTCCTGGTATTATCGCCCATTCCTCCATGCAGATCTCCTCTAGAGCAGTGATGTTTTGGGGCTGTTGCTGGGCAACACGGACTTTCAACTCCCTCCAAAGATTTTCTATGGGGTTGAGATCTAGAGACTGGCTAGGCCACTCCAGGACCTTGAAATGCTTCTTACGAAGCCACTCCTTCGTTGCCCGGGCGGTGTGTTTGGGATCATTGTCATGCTGAAAGACCCAGCCACGTTTCATCTTCAATGCCCTTGCTGATGGAAGGAGGTTTTCACTCAAAATCTCACGATACATGTCCCCATTCATTCTTTCCTTTACACGGATCAGTCGTCCTGGTCCCTTTGCAGAAAAACAGCCCCAAAGCATGATGTTTCCACCCCCATGCTTCACAGTAGGTATGGTGTTCTTTGGATGCAACTCAGCATTCTTTGTCCTCCAAACACGACGAGTTGAGTTTTTACCAAAAAGTTATATTTTGGTTTCATCTGACCATATGACATTCTCCCAATCTTCTTCTGGATCATCCAAATGCTCTCTAGCAAACTTCAGACGGACCTGGACATGTACTGGCTTAAGCAGGGGGACACGTCTGGCACTGCAGGATTTGAGTCCCTGGCGGCGTAGTGTGTTACTGATGGTAGGCTTTGTTACTTTGGTCCCAGCTCTCTGCAGGTCATTCACTAGGTCCCCCCGTGTGGTTCTGAGATTTTTGCTCACTGTTCTTGTGATCATTTTGACCCAACGAGGTGAGATCTTGCGTGGAGCCCCAGATCGAGGGAGATTATCAGTGGTCTTGTATGTCTTTCATTTCCTAATAATTGCTTCCACAGTTGATTTCTTCAAACCAAGCTGCTTACCTATTGCAGATTCAGTCTTCCCAGCCTGGTGCAGGTCTACAATTTTGTTTCTGGTGTCCTTTGACAGCTCTTTGGTCTTGGCCATAGTGGAGTTTGGAGTGTGACTGTTTGAGGTAGTGGACAGGTGTCTTTTATACTGATAACAAGTTCAAACAGGTGCCATTAATACAGGTAACGAGTGGAGGACAGAGGAGCCTCTCAAAGAAGAAGTTACAGGTCTGTGAAAGCCAAAAATCTTGCTTGTTTGTAGGTGACCAAATACTTATTTTCCACCATAATTTGCAAATAAATTCATAAAAAATCCTACAATGTGATTTTCTGGATTTTTTTTTCTCATTTTGTCTGTCATAGTTGAAGTGTACCTATGATGAAAATGACAGGCCTCTCTCATCTTTTTAAGTGGGAGAACTTGCATAACTGGTGGCTGACTAAATACCTTTTTGCCCCACTGTATCTATCTGTTTTTTTCACTGTATTTTTTAGATATGCTACCTATCAGGAAAAGGTTGCACCAGTATCCATTCTGTAGCTGTAGAACTTCAAACAACTCTTGCACTGTCTGACCTGTGGAGTAGACAGTGTGACAGTGCAGAGGAATCAGTGGTATTGACTGTAACACCTGTAGACAGTGTGACAGTGCAGAGGAATCAGTGGTATTGACTGTAACACCTGTAGACAGTGTGACAGTGCAGAGGAATCAGTGGTATTGACTGTAACACCTGTAGACAGTGTGACAGTGCAGAGGAATCAGTGGTATTGACTGTAACACCTGTAGACAGTGTGACAGTGCAGAGGAATCAGTGGTATTGACTGTAACACCTGTAGACAGTGTGACAGTGCAGAGGAATCAGTGGTATTGACTGTAACACCTGTAGACAGTGTGACAGTGCAGAGGAATCAGTGGTACTGACTGTAACACCTGTAGACAGTGTGACAGTGCAGAGGAATCAGTGGTATTGACTGTAACACCTGTGAAAATGATGTACTACAAGAACCCCAATCTCCAACAACCTGCTAGCAGCTTCAACAGTCTGTGTCCTTATGGACCCCTGAACTAGCCTGCTGATCCAGTCTGTTTGTGATTTTACCAACTCCTTTTTTTGTGTTGGTTCAATGCCTTGCCAAATATGCATGGTATGACAACGAGATAGAAGGATTGGGACCAGGCTACTCTTGAACACATACACACAGGAAACTTGGTTGTGATTTGGTGCGATCAGCATTTCAACTCAACACATGCTTGCTGACACACAAACACACACACAAAGGCTTACACACACACACACACACACACTTATCATGAGTCAATAACTCATCAGCCATTCAGATGTATATGATTTTTTGTGGGGAGGGGTACTAAAATCAACCCCTCTGGGCACTAATCACAAAATAATGCACACCACTACACCGTGTTCAGAGTGATCTTCTGTTTGACAGATTAGAATGGAGAAAAGACACACATATAAAGAGATCACATATAAGCTTTGTATGATTTAGCCTAGTTGTTTCTACAGTTTGTTTATGAGTAAATTAAACTATTAAAGCATATGAACGGAAATTATATGCCAATGGAATATTCAGTTATTATACAGAGTGAGAACGTTTTCACCATGATTAGAGGAAGGAACCTTTATATAACAAGGCAAGTCAGTTAAGAACCAATTCTTATTTACAACGACGGCCTACCAAAAGGCAAAAGGCCTCCTACGGGGATGGGGGCTGGGAATTTAAAATATATATATATAAATATAGGACAAAACACACATCACGACAAGAGAGACACCACAACACTACATAAAGAGAGACCTAAGACAACAACATAGCATGGCAGCAACACATGACAACACAGCATTGTAGCAACACAACATGACAACAACATGGTAGCAACACAACATGGCAGCAGCACAACATGGCAGCAGCACAAAACATGGTACAAACATTATTGGGCACAACATGGTTTTGTCTGAAATTGTATGAAAACATCCCTCCTGTTTTACAGTAAAACTATACATTTTCTCATAAATGTAATAACCAATTGGAAAAACAACTCTAACTATAAGTTTTTCATTGGGGTTTATTATATTTTTTCTTGTACAATCATTTCAAATGTCTCTTGTTTTGAAATTATTGATTGGAAAACGATTGAAATGTAAAACATAAACGCGATAAAATGAATCAAACAAATCAACCGCAGAGAGAAAAAGTATAATTAAAACATGACGAAGGTGTTTGTGGTCTTTAGTTGGTCACTTAGGGCCTACTGTGGTGAAAATGTGTCCGTAGCAAGAAAATTCCTTTGCAAGAAAATAGTTTGTATTTTATAGTAAATGTTTTTCTATGGCCAAGGGATATGCTCGACAGCATTTTAAACATCGAAGTAAACTTAACAGGCAGGTAACCCGTGATACAGTATTCGGTATTCGACCAGGCAACTAAACGTCTGCGTCACCAAAGCAGGAGGAAGCCAGTGGTAGACAGACCGGACAACCCATAGGCCTAGCTAGTCTAATTTTAGACCTTAAACTACAAAAGCTGCCTAAATGAAAAGCCGGCGCGGCCATGTGATTAGCTGTCTTTCAGGTCTGGATTCGAATATTGATCCATGTGCCACATTTAAAAGGGGAGAGTGGGAACTCGCGTATTGACCGTGCAGCCAGAGGTCACGCGCCCCTCTCCTCCCGCGCGACTAGTTTGTAGGTTGACATGTATTGTCATGAATCTTGCCCTGGAGGCAAAACTGAGCGATATCCGCTAGATGGGCCAGCTGCTATATCGTAAAAATTCCTGAAAACAAAAATGTGCTTTTTGGTCTTAATTGAAGGTTGGGGTTAAACATTAGGGTTAGAAGTGTGGTTAAGGTTAGGGTTAAGGTTAGGTTTAAACTCAGTTTGTATGACTTTGTGGCTATGCCAGCGTGCCAGCTAGTGACCTCTCTGCAGAGCTGCCTCCAGAACAATACTAATGACAATAAATACCAACCTGCGACAAGTTTAGGCCTTTATGTTCAAGCTGGCGGGGCAAGCGGGACCCATGAGAGGGAGTGACTGTGTGGGTGACATGTTTGGAACATATGGGATTCACTAGAGAGAACCACGATGGACAGGACGACATGTTTTAGACACAAAGTTTTATGTTTTTAGTCTCTGTCGCCTCCCTTATTATTATGGTATTGAATAGTTCTAGGCCACTAGCTATCTTTTAATTCTCGCCTAATAGTTTTCCTCTATTATTAAAGCACACAATGTAAATAACTTTGTGATTCCTGTCTGTAAATGTCAAGTGCTCTACAAATGCAATTTATTATTACATACACACACATCCGGCCTGGCGCGTGTCAGAGCACACATATCTCCATAACACACCCAGAGCCTCATATTAGCCTTACATGACTATGAAATGTCCAGGTCCTCTCAATGGTTATATCAGGCTGCATGGGTAGCCGACAAAAAACATGTTAACGTTGGGCTGAGGTGTAACAGTGTGCATGCTGACAGGGATATCATGCAATCACTTTCACTGTACCGCAGATACTGTGTCTCTCAACAACAACAAAAACGGTGATTTAAAAAGAGAGAAAGATTCTCTCACAAAGTCTGCTCTGAAGTTTAAGACGTACTTGGTCTCGTTTTTGTCGCACCCGTTTTGCACTGACTATGGTGCTGAATCGTTTGGAAGTTATGGTTTTGTCTGACGTGTATAACGTTCGTTTTACTGTGATTTTTCTTACAACGCTGGACGTCTTTAGCCTAAAATAAGTGAAATATAGCATATCAGGTTCATTATAGTAGTCTATACAGCTAGTTATTTATCGTAACATTAAATAGCGAGGTTTTGACAAAAGAGTGAAGATACTACGCTTTTATGCGTAAAACGTCAATAGTTACGATCGGCTGTTCAATACGCAGCCCACACGAGAAAGGCCGTGAGGCCAGAAGCATCTTACCCGCCAACCGAAGGGCAGACATCCGCTGAAACTCGGGCTCCTGGAGCCACTTCCACATTCTCCTAAACGTCTCCCGGCCTGACTTGAGTTTACTCCACGGCTTGGGGTTCCGCAGAAGATCCGAGAGGGTTCCTTGGGACCGACATAGGATCCTCTGGGCGAAAATCGCCTGGGGAATTGAGTAGCGCTTCAGCTCTGCCGTTATCCGTTGAGCCACCTCCTTCGTGTTGATCTCCTCCGCCTGCCCTCCCGACCCTCCTCCATGGCCGGACCCAGCCCCGTGCCTCTCTCGCTCGGCCAGCATCGCTGCCCCATTGGCCTGGGAGTGAAGGTGGCTGTGCGGATGGTGCATCCCGTTGAGGTTGGACATCATGCCATGCCCATGGCCTCCTAAACCCCTGGCAAGGTGCTCCTCGCTCCGGGACAGCATTGCGGCGTGGGACTCGAAGCCTGTCACCGGAGAGAGCATCTTGGCATCATTAGTAAGGTGAGCACTTGGGCCGTAGGCTGAGAGCGTCTGCTGGGAGTTGTGTAAAGAGCCGAGACCGTTGGACAGCGGGGAGAGTGACCCATGGACCATGCCGGACATATCTTTAGGGTAGTGGCCGTACAGGTTTCCCATAGACGCCAGACCCCGGTGGTCATCCCTCATCAAAGTAAAGCTCCCACTGACGTTCCCCGCGGAGAGTCGCTGGTGGGCGGCTGCGTGGTGGTGGGAGTGTGGGTGTGGGTGGTGGAACTTGTCGGAGACCGTGGATATGGGAGGTAGGTGCTGGAGAGGGGTCAGGGTGGTGTAGGTGTTGCTCAGGCTCATCCCGGACTCGCACATGCTCATAGCCGGGTGGAGGTGACCAGAGAGCGCCGATGGGTCTGTCCGGTAGTCCCCGGTACCATCCAGGATCGCGGCCATACTGGACACCATGGCCGACCGGCCGTGTGCGTGAGAAACCAGATTCCGGTGTGAAGGGGCGGAGGACTGCCGGGCGTGCGTGGAGCTCATCAGTTCCCCGGCTTGTGAGTGCGAGACGCCGTGGAGGTTTCCAAGGTTTTCCATTGTGAGTTCCATCACTGAAAGAATATATCTTTCTTGATCCCACCTCCCTCCCTCCCCTCCCTCTCTCTCCCGCTCCTTCTCGGTGCTTTCACTCAGACTCACACACACAGACAGAGGCGCGCGCTCACTCTCCCTCTCTCAGACTCCTGAAGTGATAATATTACCAAACGATCTCAAAACCAATCCATTGATTAGAGTTTTTCTCCAGTCAATCCAACATGGTTTTTGTAAATAATTTATCTTGTTCCAAGGTAGGTAAATATCGCGTAAAGTCCTCGTCCACGTTTGGCTCTGTTGTTGTCCTGTGTTATAGGCGCTCGTTGGCTATATCTCATCCCTTGTCCAACAGCACTTCCACTGAAAATTGGCTGAGGCGGGTATCAAGATGTATGTGGGCGCGCCCCTGTGTATTTAAAACGGGGACGGTTACGCGCATTATAGTCGTGTGGGATTCACAGACAGAACACACTGTATATGTGTGAAGAGTATGCTCTGGGCACACACTGGTTGAATAAACGTTGTTTCCACGTAATTTCAATGAATATACGTTGAACCAATGTGGAATATACGTTGAACTGACGTCTGTACCAGGGGGTCGGTCTGACATCAAGTCATGCACCTGTGTATGTGTGTGTGTGCGCGCGCCCGCGCGTGCTTGAGAGATTTAAATGTAAAAGCCAAATGTTTTTAAAAGTAACAAACTCCAATCTATCTCTCCGAGTATACTTCATCACAGTATGCGCACAATTTGATTTTATTCACTCTGCACAAGTGCCCCTTCTACAGATAAACGTTGTTTTCCCACGGAGTGAATGGTTTGGCATTTATGCGCTTAGTGATAAACCTGATCAATGTATTGATTGACAGAGATGAATGATGTGGCCTGACCCTGTTAGGGGGTGGACAGGTCACACAGATAAAATCCTAACGCCGTGCATGATGATATTGAGAAAAAAGGGCAAACCATATCCTGTTCTGAAGCGTTTCATTCTAAACTCCAGCTAGCTTTCTGAAATTCTGAGGTCCAGCGTTCTGAAGTTCTGAGGTCCAGCGTGCTGAAGTTCTGAGGTCCAGCGTGCTGAAGTTCTGAGGTCCAGCGTTCTGAAGTTCTGAGGTCCAGCGGGCTGAAGTTCTGAGGTCCAGTGTTCTGAAGTTCTGAGGTCCAGTGTTCTGAAATTCTGAGGTCCAGCGTTCTGAAGTTCTGAGGTCCAGTGTTCTGAAGTTCTGAGGTCCAGTGTTCTGAAGTTCTGAGATCCAGCGTGCTGAAGTTCTGAGGTCCAGCATGTTAAAGTTCTGAGGTCCAGTGTTCTGAAGTTCTGAGGTCCAGCGTTCTGAAGTTCTGAGGTCCAGCGTGCTGAAGTTCTGAGGTCCAGTGTTCTGAAGTTCTGAGGTCCAGCGTTCTGAAGTTCTGAGGTCCAGCGGGCTGAAGTTCTGAAGTCGAGTGTTCTGAAGTTCTGAGGTCCAGCGTGGTGAAGTTCTGAGGTCCAGCGTTCTGAAGTTCTGAGGTCCAGCATTCTGAAGTTCTGAGGTCCAGCGTGCGGAAGTTCTGAGGTCCAGCGTGCTGAAGTTCTGAGGTCCAGTGTTCTGAAGTTCTGAGGTCCAGCGTGCTGAAGTTCTGAGGTCCAGTGTTCTGAAGTTCTGAGGTCCAGTGTTCTGAAGTTCTGAGGTCCAGCGTGCTGAAGTTCTGGGGTCCAGTGTTCTGAAGTTCTGAGGTCCAGCGTGCTGAAGTTCTGGGGTCCAGTGTTCTGAAGTTCTGAGGTCCAGCGTGCTGAAGTTCTGGGGTCCAGTGTTCTGAAGTTCTGAGGTCCAGCGTTCTGAAGTTCTGAGGTCCAGCGTGCTGAAGTTCTGAGGTCCAGCGTGCTGAAGTTCACTCGGCTGGTAAGTAGAACAATTTGTTTGGCCCAAAAAACAGCTTAGACATGTGAACGTGTATATTTAATAACCACGTTCTTTATTCTAAAAAGCTCTTTTATAAATCAGATCTCGCACTATCAGGCATATTTATATTGTTTTCAGATATTTTTTAACTTTACTGGTGACCATGAGATTCCATCTTATTAACTTTTTCAGGACAGATTGGACAATAACCTAATGTATATAATAATAATAATAATAATAATAATAATAATAATAATAATACTTGGCCTAATAATACTACTAATAGGCTACTACTACTACTAGGCATACTATTACTAGGCCTAATAATAATAATATGAATAATTTGCTATAATATAACAATTGCTTTTATTCACTTTATTTCACAGATGCTATTTTTATGATTAACAAATGTATTGTGTAATAACAGCGCTAAGATAATTCAGTACAGTAGTTGTTTCCAGAATCTGTAATAAACAACAAAGTTATTATGTAAATATTATGTCATTTCCATTTCTAAAGCACTTAAAACCACAACTTCTAAGTAAATAGGCGGCAGGTAGCGGTTAAAAGCGTTGGGCCAGTAACCGAAAGGTCGCTGGTTCAAATCCCGGAGCTGGCAAAGTGGAAAACATCTGCCGTTCTACCTTTGAGCAAGGCATGATGACGTGGACGTAGATTAAGGCAGGTCCCAGCACTTCTCTATTCAGAGGGGTTGGGTTAAATGAGGAAGACACATTTCGATTGAATGCATTCAGTTGTTCAACTGACTAGGTATTCCTTTTACCAGGCCAATAGACATTGAAGCGTAGGCCTATAGGCCTAACACTGTTGAATAAAATGGGTAGCCTACTAAAGGTTTCACTGGTCACACTGTTGTAACCTCTAAAAAGCATACAGCGTGTGAACGTGTTTCCCTGGGTTAGCCTACTCTCCCTCTATCGATGACCCACCGGCCGCTATCGGAAATAAATGACCGTTGGAGCGCCAGAGAATCGGTTAGCTCGGCATGCGCAGCGTCTCTTCACCCTGGGTATTGGCTCTGAGGCGCTATAGTGATGGATGTTAGATACTGCTCGTCTGACCCAAGTCACACACACTCAGCTCTCCGTCTCTGTGTGTGTGTGTGTGTGTGTGTGTGTGTGTGTGTGTGTGTGTGTGTGTGTGTGTGTGTGTGTGTGTGTGTGTGTGTGTGTGTGTGTGTGTGTCCTTTGTGGAAGTTGTAAGTCAGGTTTAAACAACAAACCTGTAGCTATGACCAGGCTCGTCTGCACTTTTGGAGTAGTTGTTTTCTGTACCAGTTCAGGGATGTTTTGAGAGGATATGTTTATTGCATGTCCACCAAGATAAGCCTTTGCAGACCTACAAATTACTAAAATCTCAAAATGCATATGGCTACGGCACAAGTAACTTTTCTTAACTGTGCAGATTTTGTAGGAATGATACACCTATAGGATGCAACTACGTATAGTCTCTGACAACAATAAGGCATTTTGTTTAATAATCCTGTTCATTAATTATGTCGGTTTTGATTGCATGATGGCTGCACACTTCAGTCTCTCTAGTGACCATTGCTCTTATTTTGAAAATATATTTAGTCTTTGATTTTATTGGTTAAAATAAAGTTTAAATTGAACAGTAAATCAACAGGCTTCGTGTTCATATTATCAAAGATATTGGTTAGAAACACTTCACGTTGATGTATAAAAGTGTAACGAAATATTTGGACAAAATAATTGCTAATGGAACAGCCAATCGGATATCAAAAACAGGTAGCGGGTGAGCGAATATTTCCAGAGATCACGACATCAGATGCCCTGACTGAGTTTAGCGTGCACCTGCTGTCAGTGTTGTCTGGGCTGGTAAGATGGAACTAAACAATATTTTGTGTCAGGAAAATGACACATCACCTGTGTGTGGAAAATAGCCGGATTATTTTTGGGGGGCATCTGAGTTATAGCTGTTGATATAAGGCAATATAAGGCAATGCATACATGTTTGGAAGTGAACAAAATATTTGAATTCCTTTTGAAGAATATTATGACAGGCCGCCTTATTCATAAAGATCTTCAGATTCAATTTTTTTCAGCTTTAGTATAATATATTTAGTATACATTGTGTTACTGTATATTTGTGGTCTTGAGAGAATAACATACTGCTTTTAGAATATCACACTGCTTTAAGAAAACACAAGAACCAACCTGTTATTTTGAAAGGTAAAACAGTTTTATTGTTAACAAAAGAATATGAATAATATTAATTTTAAGCATGATTTGAAGTTGCTCTTTTCTAAGTTTTGTAATAGGAGAGTCAAGTTGTTAATAAAGAACACTGAATAAACGTTATTTTTTTGGAGCACAAAAATCTTCCTTCTTCTGGGTAGTACTGGTACTTCATTATTTTACCAAGTTTAAGAATTGATTTGCTCATTTGATTTATTGACCACTCTACATACTTCTCAATCTTCGTCATGGTTATTTCCTAAAACCAGCAAATAATCCCTCATAAATGAAATCAATTTTCTGTTCATTTTTAAATCCTATTTTGCAGAGACGGGAAAAATACGTGTCTATAGCTGTGTATGTTGGTTGCTCGATTTCTTTTGATAAATTAAAATAGGCCTACATCCATATGACATGGAGATATTGACTCTCACACATTATATTTATAACACAATAAAATAAACAATAAAGTAGTTTGAAGTATAATAAACTGACTTTCACATGGTGTTCATCAAAACAGAGGATTGCTCTTGGAGTGCAACGGCTGACGGACTGTGGGCAGAATAATGAAAAGGGTGGCCTATGTCTTGGTCCTATCGATACGATTGGTAATCAATATCCAGTGAATAGAAATCCAAAGGTTGTTAAATGTAACTGTTTTAGGTAAACAACTAATGATTAATTTGAAGTTGCTATATTCGTTGAAATATATATATATATATATATGTTGTCTACCTTTAAACAACGCAGTGTTCTTTGCTATAGGCTAAGATAGGCTGTGTGACAGTTTAATTGACAATATCATTTTTGGTTAGTTATTCCAAATAATGAATTCATTAAATTTGATTATTTGGTTTGATGTAATTGATGCTTTTTATGTAACCCACAGGCTAATTGTTTATCAAACTTTAATTGAAAAATTTAGCCCACTTCCGGTTAAAATGGGTGTACAGCTCTTAAAAGCACAAAGGGTCTCAGTATTCGTTGAGATATGTATGTGAATGTGAGAAGAGGTCTGTACCGTTCACATAACTAACGAAAAAACGTTCTTCGATAGGCTACTTATCCCAATAAACCAACTCGACAAAGTTGAACGTTTTTTAGCGAATGGTTTGTTCAAACGGCTTTGAATTTGATATTTCAGGAGCATCAAAATGGCTTTTCATGTTGTAATAAGGTCATCAAATGAAGTAGTCTAAACATGGAAGTATTTCTAAAATAATTATAATACTTAGTTCATTAGAGCTTTCTTAAAGTTGTTGCAAATAGTAACATATACATTATATTACATTTTTAATCAATATATCAGTAAAATATATCAATATCATAAAAACAAAAATGAAATTTGGTATTATTTATAACAACAAAAATAGACCTTACGTCATTGTCAAGAATAAAGTCATCATCATCATCATCATCATCATCATCATCATCATCATCATCATCATCATCATCATCATCATCATCATCATCATCATCATCACCATCCTTTTGTCTATTTTCACCATTCTTTTATACATTTACATTTAAGTCATTTAGCAGACGCTCTTATCCAGAGCGACTTACAAATTTATGTAATGTTCAGCAAATGACCGTATTAGAAAATAGCATGAGTACGATATGGACTGTATGTGGGTGTGATCCAATCAGAGATCCGGGGTAGATGAGAAGAGAGGCTTCACATCTCTGAACCGGCACTTCAGTATTGCTTGTATATCATGATCATCATTTCCTGTTGTCTCCAAGACATTTTTTTTTGTCCTTCATTCATTCATCTTTGTATTAACTAATTTATTGACCTGCTGAATGGCTGATTGGCTGATTGATTGATTGACTGATCGATTGGTTGTGCTATGATAGAAACCCAACCATTAGGGTAGATTTTTCTGTACACAATTATAATTCCTTGCTATAATTAGATTTAAATATAACATATATATTTTATATTCTATATATATATTTAAACATTTATTCTGCTCTCGTATGATCAATAAGGAAAAGAGAGGAAGTGTTAACATTTTATGTAATCAGTTTCTGATCCAATATGTCGCTCCTATGGTATAGCCTAGATAATGGCTTCCAGATCACTTCCTGTAACACTCCACACGAACAATGCATCAATAAAGATATAAACCCACTTAAAATATAGAAAACTGCATACATTATGTGGGTCTGGCGTTAATATGAATAATATCTACTTTATTTACTGAAAATACAGTGGAATAAAACTCCTACAACCTGGTTGCTAAGTAACAGAAGGAGAGATGGATTGAGACGGAATAGTCGATCAATTCTGCAGGGAGGTGCGTGCGTGTGTGCACTTATGCTTGTGTGCGCATGCTTGTGTGTGTGTGTGCTTGTGTGAACGTGCTTATATATGCATTCTTTAACATAGGCACGTGTTTATGAATATACAGTAAGGAGTGGCAGGGGTGTATGGGGTGAGGAAAAGGAGGAGCTTCCATTCTTTCATCCATAGTGTTCCAAGACAGGTAGATATATACTGTGTAGATCACAACATGCCCATTCAAATGCCCAACCAAATCAATTCCTTTATCTTGATGGGCAAATACACTCTAGACCTTGTATTTCTATAGGTCAGAGGTCACCTCCATCTCTCCAGAGGCTTGTGGGTTTAATTTGCTGTGTCTAGTTAAGGGAATATGGGAATATCTTATCTTCTCCACACAGAGGCCTGGTCTAAAGAGTCAGATATACCTACACATTCACAGCACCGCAACGCCCAACGGGGATACATTGATCCTCTAACACCACCTGAAAATACAACACCCCTCATACCCTTTATCCTCATGGACCAATAGAAAGTCCTATCATTAGATAATTGAACAGTCTCTGGCCAATAAGAGAGGGGAATGTTGACACAAGGAGAACATATGTTGAGTCAAATAGAGTGCATCCCAATAGTCACAGGGAAGGTGAAAACAATGTTGTGGATGCTTTCTGGGGCAGGAATTTGCTTGAACAATTTTGTCACATTAGTGCAGGTGAAGGAGAAGAGAGGAAGCCATTTTGGCTACTGAGAGCTTAGACTTTAGAGGACGCTTACGGCTAGTAAGATGGAACAGGATGACTATATGAACTTCCCCGTGCTTATGTCAGGGGCTGCACATTTTCGAAATAATTGCAAGTACATGCAGGTCATACAAAAACAGTAGAAGGATTTTGATGACGTGTTGAATATTTAAACAATATGCATGTACAGAAACCTATACAACCTCTAGAGCCTTTTATTAAGAGGGTAAATAGATAACATTATGTAAGCAAACAAAATGTCTTTAGTTGTTTGCTTTTTCATCCAATTCCTCGCCCTAATCCAACATGTCTGCTCCTCCATCACCCATTTCCCCTCTGGTCGGCTACAGTAAGAGGCAGAGAAATATGCCTGCTTCATACGCATAGCAATTTAGCCAACAAACAAAGACAGACTGAGAGAAAGGGAAGGAGGTAGGGAGGGAGGTAGGGAGGTAGGAAGGGAGGGAGGGAGGGGGGTGAGAGGGAGAGCGATGAAGAATGCTTGCCATTGCTTTTTTTTTTTAAATGCATGGCCAGTTGGCCACAGATGTTTGTTGAGCATATGCAATACCTGTCCTGTAAGTATTATAAAGGGATATTTATATGATATAGATACTGCCTTACTTTCAGTATGAGGTTGGTGTTTACGTTTGGCATATAGCAATGCACAACAATTACTCAGCATTTGCTCTGTGAGCATAAAACAATTGACAGGGTTTTGTTGATATTTCTGACTGTGTGTGATCAAGAGAGGGAGATGGAGAAGGAGTGGGAGGTAGAGAGAGCGAGCAATGGACAAAGACAGAAAGATGGGAGAAAGAGAGATTGAGAAAGAGAGAGAGTTGGGCTGGTGTTAAGGTGATTAGTCTGGTGGGCTGGCGATAGAGAGAGTTGATCAATAACCTATTGATCTCAGCTGGCGAGTGTCAGGGGGATAGTGGGAGAGAGAGGGGGATAGGGAGGGAGCGAGAGGGGGATAGTGGGAGAGAGAGAGGGATAGTGGGAGAGAGAGAGGGATAGTGGGAGAGAAAGGGGGATAGTGGGGGAGAGAGGGGGATAGGGAGGGAGAGAGAGGGGGACAGGGAGGGAGAGAGAGAGGATGATAGGGAGGGAGAGAAAGAGGGGGATAGTGGGAGAGAGAGAGGGAGGGAGGGAGAGAGAGAGAGGGGGATAGAGAGTGAGAGAGAGAGAGGGGGATAGTGGGAGAGAGAGGGGGATAGGGAGAGAGAGAGAGGGGGACAGGGAGGGAGAGAGGAGGGGATAATGTGAGAGAGAGGGGTATAGGGAGGGAAGGAGAGACAGGGGTATTGTGGGGTAGAGAGGGGGATAGGGACGGAGAGACAGGGGTATTGTGGGGTAGAGAGGGGGATAGGGAGGGAAGGAGAGACAGGGGTATTGTGGGGTAGAGAGGGGGATAGGGACGGAGAGACAGGGGTATTGTGGGGTAGAGAGGGGGATAGGGACGGAGAGACAGGGGTATTGTGGGGTAGAGAGGGGGATAGGGAGGGAAGGAGAGACAGGGGTATTGTGGGGTAGAGAGGGGGATAGGGACGGAGAGACAGGGGTATTGTGGGGTAGAGAGGGGGATAGGGACGGAGAGACAGGGGTATTGTGGGGTAGAGAGGGGGATAGGGACGGAGAGACAGGGGGACAGGGAGGGAGAGAAATAGAAGGGGATAGTGTGAGAGAGAGGGAGATAGTGGGAGTGAGACGGGGACAGGGAGGGAGTGGGCCTTGGGTTGACTTTTAAAAATCCTTTACTCTGCAAATTACAAATAACCCTCTAAATGGGAAGGGAGCAGGGAAACACTCATATTTCTGCACTGTCTGGACTCACATGTAAAGGCACACACACATGCATGGTCTCAGAAGGCACACACCACGTGATTTCC
This sequence comes from Salvelinus fontinalis, assembly GCF_029448725.1. NCBI lineage: Eukaryota > Metazoa > Chordata > Actinopteri > Salmoniformes > Salmonidae > Salvelinus > Salvelinus fontinalis. The sequence continues at coordinate 21,067,123 of NC_074681.1, read as the reverse complement.
AGATTATTCATGTCCGTATGAATCTGAATAAAATAGTTTTTGACTGGGAGAGAGAGAGAGAGAGAGAGAGAGAGAGAGAGAGAGAGAGAGAGAGAGAGAGAGAGAGAGAGAGAGAGAGAGAGAGAGAGAGAGAGAGAGAGAGAGCGAAAGAGAAAGAGAGAGCAGGAGAGGCCTTTGTTTCTTGAATATGAAAAGATGGTTAGTTGGTGCCTCGTGTTTTGGCCTCTTTGCAGTTCCGGCAGCTGAAATAATTCATGTCGTATAGTGAGAAAGAGGGAAGCTATTGGATTCTATGCAGTGCAGGTGCTTAACAGCATAACAACATTCCTGTAGACCCCAATTGTCACGTTCCTGACCTGTTTTCCTTGTTTTTGTATGTGTTTAGTTGGTCAGGGCGTGAGTTGGGGTGGGCATTCTATGTATTGTGTTTCTATGTTGGGTTTAATGTGTTGCCTGATATGGTTCTCAATTAGAGGCAGGTGTTTGACGTTTCCTCTGATTGAGAACCATATTAAGGTAGGCTGTTCTCACTGTCTGTTTGTGGGTGATTGTTGCTATGTCTGTGCACCACACGGTACTGTCTCGTTCGTTCACGTCATTTATTTGTTTTGTATTTTGTCAGTGTTCTGTTTTGGTTGGATCTTCATTAAATTTGATTATGTATTCAGCACCCGCTGCGCATTGGTCCGCTCAATCACCTATAGACGATCGTTACAGAATCACCCACCAACGAAGGATCAAGCAGCGGGTTAACGGGCAACAGCGCAAGAAGGAGGAATGGACATGGGAGGAAGTTTTGGACGGCAAGGGTTGCTACACATGGGAGGAGATCCTGGCTGGAAGAGATCGCCTCCAATGGGAACAGCTGGAGGCAGTTAGGAGAGCAGAGGCAACCGGAGAGAGGAACCGGCGTTATGAGGGTACGCGGCTAGCACGGAAGCCTGTGAGTCAAGCCCAAAAATGTCTTGGGGGGGGGAGGCTACAAGGGAGTGTGGCGAAGTCAGGTAGGAGACCTGCGCCAACTCCCCGAGCTTACCGTGGAGAGCGAGAGTACGGGCAGACACCGTGTTATGCGGTAAAGCGCACAGTGTCTCCTGTACGTGTGCTTAGCCCGGTGCGGGTTATTCCACCTCCCCGCACTGGCAGGGCTAGATTGAGTATTGAGCCGGATGTCATGAAGCCGGCCCAACGCATCTGGCCACCAGTGTGTCTCCTCGGGCCAGCATACATGGCACCAGCCTTACGTATGGTGTCCCCGGTTCGCCTACATAGCCCAGTGCGGGTTATTCCACCTCCCCGCACTGGTCGGGCTACGGGGAGCATACAACCAGGTAAGGTTGGGCAGGCTCAGTGCTCAAGGGAGCCAGTACGCCTGCATGGTCCGGTATATCCGGCGCCACCTCCCCGCCCCAGCCCAGTACCACCAGTGCTTACACCACGCACCAGGCTTCCTGTGCGTCTCCAGAGCCCCTGTTCCTCCTCCTTCAGCCCTGTCTTCAGCCCGGTACCACCAGTTCCGGCACCACGCACTAAGCCTCCTGTGCGTCTCCAGAGCCCTGTTCCTCCTCCACGCACTAGCCCTGTGGTGCGTGTCTCCAGCCTAGTACCTCCAGTTCCGGTACCACGCACCATGCCTCCTGTGCGCCTCCAGAGTCCTTTGCGTCCTGTTGCTGCTCCCCGCACTAGCCTGAAAGTGCGTGTCCTTAGCCCGGTACCTCCAGTTCCGGCACCACGCACCAGGCCTACAGTGCGCCTCAGCCGGCCAGAGTCTGCTGTCTGCCCAGCGGCGCCTGAACTGCCCGTCTGCCCAACGCCGTCTGAGCTGTCCGTCTGCCAAGCGCCGCCTGAACTGCCCGTCTGTACTGAGCCTTCAAAGCCGCCCGTCTGTACTGAGCCTGCAAAGCCGCCCGTCTGTCATGAGCCTTCAGAGCCGTCTGCCAGACAGGAGCCGGTAGAGCCGTCCTCCAGACAGGAGCCGCTAGAGCCGTCCTCCAGACAGGAGCCGCCAGAGCCTTCCGCCAGCCATGAGCCGCCAGAGCCTTCCTCCAGCCATGAGCAGCCAGAGCCTTCCGCCAGCCATGAGCAGCCAGAGCCTTCCGCCAGCCATGAGCAGCCAGAGCCTTCCGCCAGCCATGAGCAGCCAGAGCCTTCCGCCAGCCATGAGCAGCCAGAGCCTTCCGCCAGCCATGAGCAGCCAGAGCCTTCCGCCAGCCATGAGCAGCCAGAGCCTTCCGTCAGCCATGAGCAGCCAGAGCCTTCCGCCAGCCATGAGCAGCCAGAGCCTTCCGCCAGCCATGAGCAGCCAGAGCCTTCTGCCAGCCATGAGCAGCCCCTCAGTCCGGAGCTGCCCCTCAGTCCGGAGCTGCCCCTCAGTCCGGAGCTGCCCCTCAGTCCGGAGCTGCCCCTCATTCCGGTGCTGCCCCTTAATCCAGTGGGGTTCATTTGGAGGGTGGCCATTTGGAGGAGGCTACGGAAGCGGGGTTTGACTATGGTGGGGTGGGGACCAAGTCCGGAGCCGGAGCCGCCACCGTGGACAGATGCCCACCCAGACCCTCCCCTAGACTTTAGGTGGTGCGCCCGGAGTTCGCACCTTGAGGGGGGGGTTCTGTCACGTTCCTGACCTGTTTTCCTTGTTTTTGTATGTGTTTAGTTGGTCAGGGCGTGAGTTGGGGTGGGCATTCTATGTATTGTGTTTCTATGTTGGGTTTAATGTGTTGCCTGATATGGTTCTCAATTAGAGGCAGGTGTTTGACGTTTCCTCTGATTGAGAACCATATTAAGGTAGGCTGTTCTCACTGTTTGTTTGTGGGTGATTGTTGCTGTGTCTGTGCACCACACGGTACTGTCTCGTTCGTTCACGTCGTTTATTTGTTTTGTATTTTGTCAGTGTTCTGTTTTGGTTGGATCTTCATTCAATTTCATTATGTATTCAGCACCCGCTGCGCATTGGTCCGCTCAATCAACTATAGACGATCGTTACACCAATGTTCACTGGACCCAACCTGGTCGAAAACCTGGTCAAATACCTGGTCAAATACCTGGTCAAATACCCCAAAGTATTTTAGAGTACATCACTGAGATATTGAAAGATTGTGTATCAGAAACCAAAGGAAGGATTTGGGTTTTAGTTTAGCGTGTATTGGAGAGGGTGTATGCAAGTTGAAGTTGGTGTGTGTGAAAAGAGAAAGTGTATAAGACATCATGTGCACTGTTTATGCTGATACATAGAATGTGGAAGGAACAAGTAACGTTAATCATAAAACTATGGGGCCATTTACAATGTGTGCAGGTATTTCTTTTTTCTCTCATGAAAAGCCAGTGGTCCTATCCCCCTCTCCCCTGACAGCCCACAGTAGATCTCTTAGTATTCTAAACAGATAGAGAGGGAGATCAGGCAAAACTATTAATAACCACCCAATAGGAGAGCTAATGAAATGAACAATCAACCCAGAATAGCAAATATGACACCAAGCCAAAGGGGCGGAGAGAGAGGACATGGGGGTCAAAGGTTTGTTGCTCCCCAGTGTAATCTGGACCATGTGGTTTGGGTCAGAGTTGAGGGGTGAGGGGTCAGGGCAGGGGATGGCTATTGAGTAGCCCATCATGTTTATTGTCCGGCCCTCCGGACCGGAAGTGTTTTTACTAGCCTGGTGCCCAAAGAGGGGTCAGTGGAGGACAGGGTTGTATATTCCTGCACTAAAATAAGATGGCACTTCTCCCCAATAAATCACTGTTCTCTGAGATATTGGCCATGAAGAAGACCAGATATTTGATGCCTGAGAATGATGGATTCTACATGCGTTTTAGCTCAGTGTTCACTCGGCCAGTCATTATCGTTAGGGATTCAGACCATCCATTTGATTTTTAAAGAATGGGATTGAAGAGAGAATAGAGGAATGTCCTCTTCATCATCACTGTTAATGAAGGTGATACAGCCTGCAGTGTTTCCTCTACCCAGAGTCCAGTGTCCATCTCTCTCTCTCTCTCTCTCTCTCTCTCTCTCTCTCTCTCTCTCTCTCTCTCTCTCTCTCTCTCTCTCTCTCTCTCTCTCTCTCTCTCTCTCTCTCTCTCTCTCTCTCTCTCTCTCTCTCTCTCTCTCTCTCTCTCTCTCTCTCTCTCTCTCTCTCTCTCTCTCATTTTGTTTCCTCCATTTTCTTTCATCTCTCGTCCTCCTCTCATTTGTCTTTCAGCCTTCTTCCCTTTCTCTGTCCTTGTCTTGTTCCTCCTCCCCCCTCCATACCTCCACCCATCCGGCTCGTAACCCCTCCGCTCGCAGCTCTTCCATGGAGCTGTCCACATTGCCATGCTGCCTGTAAGATTAATATATTGATATTGACAAGCCATCTGCTCAGGGGGCATACATCATCAGGAGGAAGGAAGGAAAGAAGAGGGGCTGGGATGAGATCACACTGCTTTGTATGGTCAAACAGGATTTCCCTTACTACTGTAGGCTGCTTTGGTAACACAGATAGTACTAGGGCAGGCATGGGCAATGTCTTGGGCTGCTGGATGTGCAGGATTTAGTTCCAGCTCAGCTGTAACACGTGATTCAACGAGACGTGATCTGAATTGAAGAACATTATCAGTTGATTACTTGACATTGTCTGTGTGTTAGTGCTGGGCTGGAACAAAACAGTGCACACACTGCAGCCCCTCTAGGACCCGAGGTGCCCACCCTGACATGTTACCACAGTTGGTTATTACACTGAACAAAATATAAACACATCCTTTACTGAGTTACATTTTATATGAGGAAATCATTCAATTGAAATAAATTCATTAGGCATTAATCTAGGGATTTCACATGACTGGGGATACAGATATGCATCGGTTGGTCACAGACACCTTAAAAACAATGTAGGGGAGTGGATCAGAAAACCAGTCAGTATCTGGTGTGACCACCATTTGCCTCATGTAGCGCGACACATCTCCTTCTCATAGAGTTAATCAGACTGTTGATTGTGGCCTGTGGAATGTTGTCCCACTCCTCTTCAATGGCTGTGTGAAGTTGCTGGATATTGGCCGGAACTGGAACATGCTGTCTTACACGTCGATCCAGAGCATCCCAAACATGCTCAATGAGTGACATGTCTGGTGAGTATGCAGGCCATGGAAGAATTGGGTCATTTTCACCTTCCAGGAATTGTGTCAGATCCTTGCAACATGGGGCTGTGCATTATCATCCTAAAAACATGAGGTGATGGCGGCAGATGAATGGCACGACAATGGGCCTCAGGAACCCGTCACGGTATCGTAGTGCATTCAAATTACCATTGATAAAATGCAATTGTGTTTGTTGTCCGTAGCTTATGCCTGCCCATACCATAACCCTACCACCACGGGGCACTCCGTTCACAACATTGACATTATCAAACCGCTCGCCCACACGTCTGCCTACTGCCTGGTACAGTTGAAACTGGGATTCATCCATGAAGAGCACACTTCTCCAGCGTGCCAGTGGCCATCGAAGGTGAGCATTTGCCCACTGAAGTCGAGTACGGCGCTGAACTGCTGTCAGGTCAAGACCCTGGTGAAGACGAAGAGCAACCAGATGAGCTTCCCTGAGATGATTTCTGACAGTTTGTGCAGAAATTCTTCGGTATTGTGGAAACCCACAGTTTCACCAGCTGTCCGGGTGGCTGGTCTCAGACGACCCCGCAGGTGAAGAAGCCGGATGTGGAGGTCCTGGGCTGGAAATGCTCACTAACAGGATGTAACCCATTTTTTGTGAGTATGGAACATTTCTTGTATCTTTTATTTCAGCTCATGAAACTAACACATTACATGTTGAGTTCATATTTTTGTTCAGTGTAATTCATCAGGTAATCACTGAATAAAACCTTATTTGATCACGAAATAAAAAAATATTTTGCAATGACACAAAACAGACACTTTCAATCTGATAAACATTGCACATAACACCTTACCCACTACACTTTAGTAGCCTGTAAAGTGGATAAGGTGTTATGGACAGTATACGAGGGGCCAATTGGTCAATACTCCAATTATAGAGACTAGGCTATCGCCAGGGCAAATGATAGCCACTCAGTGAAGTGCTCTAACTGCCCCTCTGGCCAGTGCTGACCCCTTTGATCCTTGCTGATGACCCTCAGGCCAAAGGTTACCTCTCCAGGGTCATAGGGCATTGCTATGGCGCTGAATAGAGAGCAGTCGCCATGGTTACGCCAACATTGACTAAGGGATCGAAGGGGGGGTGTACAGAAATGACCTACAGTGGGCTGCCATACCAGTGATGACTACCTGTACTGGACTACAGCTCCCCCCAAAGGTTATATAAGCAATAAGGCCCGAGGAGGTGTGGTATATGGCCAATATACCAAGGGCTATTCTCAGGCACAACTCAGCCCTTGGCCGTGGTATATTGGCCATATATCACAAACCTCCGAGGTGCCTTACTGCTATTATAAACTGGTTAACAACTTAATTAGAGCTGGAAAAACAAACGTTTTGTCATACCCATGGAATACAGTCTGATATACCATGGCTGTCAGCCAATCAGCATTCAGGCTTGAACCACCCAGTTTATAAAAACATATATAACCATATCATATACACTGAGTGTACAAAACGTTATGCTCATTCCATGACATAGACTGACCAGGTGAATCCAGGTGAAAGCTATTGATGTCACTTGTTAAATCCACTACAATCAGTTAATATGAAGGGGAAGAGACTGGTTAAAGAAGGATTTTTAAGCCTTGAGACAATTGAGACATGGATCGTGTATGTGTGCTATTCAGAGGGTGAATGGGCAATACAAAAGATTTAAGTGCCTTTGAACAGGGTATGATAGTAGGTGCCAGGCACACTGGTTTGTGTCAAGAACTGCAACGCTGCTGGGGTTTTCACACTCAACAGTTTCCTGTGTGTTTCAAGAATGGTCCACCACCCAAAGGACATCCATCCAACTTGACACAACTGTGGGAAATATTGGAGTCAAGACAGGCCAGTATCCTTGTGGAACGCTTTCAACACCTTGTAGAGTCCATGCCTCGACGAATTGAGGCTGTCCTGAGGAAGACTCAATATTAGGAAGGTGTTCTTAATGTTTTGTACACTCAGTGTACGCATGTATGTACAGTACCAGTCAAAAGTTTGGACACACCTACTCATTAAAGGCTTTTTCTTTATTTTGACTATTTTGTACATTTTAGAATAATAGTGAACACCTCAAAACTATGAAATAACACATAAAATGGTTAAACGAATCAAAATATATTTTATATTCTTCAAAGAAGCCACCCTTTGCCTTTACACACTCTTGGCATTCTCTCAACAAGCTTAATCTGGGATGCTTTTCCAACAGTCTTGAAGGAGTTCCCACATATGCTGAGCACTTTTTAGCTGCTTTTACTTCACTCTGCGGTCCAACTCATGCCAAACCATTTCAATTGGGTTGATGTTGGGTGATTGTGGAGGCCAGGTCATCTGATGCAGCACTCCATCACTCTCCTTCTTGGTTAAATAGCCCTTACACAGCCTGGAGGTATGTTGGGTCATTGTCCTGTTGAAAAACAAATGATAGTCCCACTAAGGGCAAACCAGATAGGATGACGTATCACTGCAGAATGCTGTGGTAGCAATGCTGGTTAAGTTTGCCTTGAATTCTAAATAAATCCCTGACAGTGTCACTAGCAAAGCACCCCCACACCATCACACCTCCTCTTCCATACTTCACCATGGGAACCACACATGCAGAGATCATCTGTTCACCTAGTCTGCATCTCACAAAGACATGGCGGTTGGAACCAAAAATCTCAAATTTGGACTCATCAGACCAAAGGACAGATATCTACCGGTCTAATATCCATTGCTCGTGTTTCTTGGTGCAAGCAAGTCTCTTGTTATTATTGGTCCTTCAGTAGTGGTTTCTTTGCAGCAATTCGACCATGAAGGCTTGATTGACGCAGTCTCCTCTGAACAGTTGATGTTGAGATGTGTCTGTTACTTGAACTCTGTGAAGCATTTATTTGTGCTGCAATTTCTGAGGCTGGTAACTCTAATGAACTTATCCTCTGCAGCAGAGGTAACTCTGGGTCTTCCTTTCCTGTGGCAGTCTTCATGAGAGACAGTTTAATCATAGTGCTTGATGGTTTTTGTGACTGCACTTGAAGAAACGTTTAAAGTTCTTGAAATTTTCCGCATTGACTGACATTCATGTCTTAAAGTAATGATAGAATGTCGTTTCTCTTGGCTTATTTGAGCTGTTCTTGCCATAACATGGACTTGGTCTTTTACCAAATAGGGCTATCTTTTGTACATCACCCCTACCTTGTCACAACACAACTGATTGGCTCAAACGCATTAAGAAGGAAAGAAATTCTAGAAATGAACTTTTAACAAGGCACACATGTTAATTGAAATGCATTCCAGGTGACTACCTCATGAAGCTGGTTGAGATAATGTCAAGAGTGTGCAAAGCTGTCATCAAGGCAAAGGGTTGCTACTTCGAAGAATCTCAAATATATTTTGATTTGTTTAACACATTTTTGGTTACTGCATGATTCCATATGTGTTATTTCATAGTTCTGATATATTCAGTATTATTCTACACTGTAGAAACCCCTGGAATTAGTAGGTGTGTCTAAACTTTTTGACTGATACTGTGTGTAAGTATTCAGATCCCCTCTTTTTGCATTTTGTTTTAGGTTGCAGCCTTATTCTAAAATGGATTCAATTGTTTGTTTTTTCATCAATCTACACACAATACCCCATAATAACAAAGCAAAAACAGGTTTTTAGAATTTTTTTACCTGAAATATTACATTTACATAAGTATACAGACCCTTTACTTAGTACTTTGTTGAAACACCTATGGCAGCGATTACAGTCTCGACTTGGGTATGACGCTACAAGCTTGGCACAGCTGTATTTGGGAAGTTTCTCCCATTCCTCTCTGCAGATCCTCTCAAGCTCTGTCAGGTTGGATGGGGAGTGTCGCTGCACAGCTATTTTCAGGTCTCTACAGAGATGTTCGATTGGGTTCATATCCGGGCCACTCAAGGACATTCAGAGACTTGTCCCGAAGCCACTCCTGCGTTGTCTTGGCTGTGTGCTTAGGGTCGTTGTCCTGTTGGAAGGTGAACCTTCGCCCCAGTCTGAGGTCTTGAGCAGGTTTTCATTAAGGATCTCTCTGTACTTTGCTCCGGTCATCTTTGCCTCAATCCAGACTAGTCTACCAGTCCCTGCCGCTGAAAAACATTCTCACAGCATGATGCTGCCACCACTATGCTTTAACGTAGCGATGGTGCCAGGCTCCCTCCAGACATGATGCTTGGCATTCAGGCCAAAGAGTTCAAACTTGGTTTCATCAGACCAGAGAATTTTGTTTCTCATGGTCAGAGTCTTTTTGTGCCTTTTGGCAAACTCCAAGCGGGCTGTCATGTGTATTTCACTGAGGAGTGGCTTCCGTCTGGCCACTCAACCATAAATGTCTGATTGGTGGAGTGCTGCAGAGTTGGTTGTCCTTCTATAAGGTTCTCCCATCTCTACAGAGGAACTCTTGAGCTCTATCAGAGTGACCGTCGGGTTCATGGTCACCTCCCTGACCAAGGCCCTTCATCACTGATTGATAATTTTGGCCGGGCGGCCAGCTATAGGAAGATACTTGGTGGTTCCAAACTTCTTCGATTTAAGAATGATGAGGCCACTGTGTTCTTGGGGACCTTAAATGCTGCAGACATTTTCAAATCAAGTCAAATTTTATTGGTCACATGCGCCGAATACAACAGGTGTAGACCTTACAGTGAAATGCTTACTTACAAGCCCCTAACCAAGAGTGCAGTTTAAAAAATATATGGATAAGAATAAGAAATAAAAGTAAAAAGTAATTAAAGAGCAGCAGTAAAATAACAATAGCGAGACTATACACAGGGGGGCACCAGTACAGAGTCAATGTGCGGGGCCAACGGTTAGTTGAGGTAATATGTACATGTGGGTAGAGTTATTAAAGTGACTATGCATAGATGATAACAACAGAGAGTAGCAGCAGTGTAAAAGAAGGGGGGGAAATGTAAATAGTCTGGGTAGCCATTTGATTATATGTTCAGGAGTCTTATGGCTTGGGTGTAGAAGATGTTTAGAAGCCTCTTGGACCTATACTTGGCGCTCCGGTACCGCTTGCCGTGCAGTAGCAGAAAGAACAGTCTATGACTAGGGTCGCTGGAGTCTTTGACAATTTCTAGGGCCTTCCTCCTACATTGCCTGATATAGAAGTCCTGGATGGCAGGAAGCTTGACCTCAGTGATGCACTGGGCCATTCGAACTACCCTCTGTAGTGCCTTGCGGTCGGAGGCCGAGCATTTGGCACACCAGGCAGTGATGCAACCAGTCAGGATGCTCTCGATGGTGCAGCTGTAGAACCTTTTGAGGATCTGAGGACCCATGACAAATCTTTTCAGTCTCCTGAGGGGGAATATGTTTTGTCGTACCATGTTAGTTTGTTGGTGATGTGGACACCAAGGAACTTAAAGCTCTCAACCTGCTCCACTGCAGCCCCGTTGATGAGAATGGGGGCGTGCTCGGTCCTCTTTTTCCTGTAGTCCACAATCATCTACTTTGTCTTGACCATGTGGAGGGAGAGGTTGTTGTCCTGGCACCACATGACCAGATCTTTGACCTCCTCCCTATAGGCTGTCTCGTCATTGTCAGTGATCAGGCCTACCACTGTTGTGTCATCGGCAAACTTAATGATGGTGTTGAAGTCGTGCCTGGCAGTGCAGTCATGGGTGAACAGGGAGTACAGGAGGGGCCTGAGGGGCCCATGTGTTGAGGATCAGCGTGGCAGATGTGTTGTTACCTATCCTTACCACCTGTTGGCGGCCCGTCAGGAAGTCCAGGATCCAGTTGCAGAGGGAGGAGTTTAGTCCCAGGGTCCTTAGCTTAGTGATGAGCTTTGAGGGCAATATGGTGTTGAACGCTGAGTTGTAGTCAATGAATAGCATTCTCACATAGGTGTTCCTTTTGTCCAGGTGTGAAAGGGCAGTGTGGAGTGCAATAGAGATTGCACCATCTGTGGATCTGTTGGGGCGGTATGCAAATTGGAGTGGGTCTAGGGTTTCTGGGATGATGGTGTTGATGTGAGCCATGACAAGCCTTTCAAAGCACTTCATGGCTACACACGTGAGTGCTACGGGTCGGTAGTCATTTCGGCAGGTAACCTTAGTGTTCTTGGGCACAGGGACTATAGTGGTCTGCTTAAAACTTCTTATGGCTGCAAGGCAAAGTGTTGAGTAGCCAGTGAAATCGTGCCCATTTCAAACGGCCTCCTACTCAAATCTTGCTCGTACAATATGAATATTATTATTATTTTTGGATAGAAAACACTTTCTAGTTTCTAAAAGAGTTGGAATTATTTCTCTGAGTGAAACAGAAGTCCTTCTGCAGCACTTTTCCTGACCAGGAAGTGAAATGTCAGAAATCGATGCTCTTTTCAAATTGATGCCTATACATGGTCTTAACACTTAGGAGTCTGCTGACACTCTATACGCCTTCCTATTGGTGTATGGAGGATGTCAGAGAATATTTTTTTTTGCTCCTCTTGGTCTGTGGTGGGAAAAAAACTATTTCTTTGACGTGACGGTCCACTTCCGGTACTCTGAAGGAAGTGGGATTGACTTCTGTTTTGCCTTGATAACGAACGGCTAACGTCTCCGGCTAGATTTTTTTTTGATACATGTGACCATATCATCGTAATGTATGTTTTTTCAATATAGTTTAATCAGATTATTGAAACTTTATTCGGGAGTTTTGCCGTGTTCCGTCCTCTGACTGTGTTTACGTTGGAGAAATTTATGCCACTCGGCTAGTGCCAATGCTAATTGAAGAGGGACATTTGCCATTCTGAATCGAAACAACGACTCATCTGGACAGAGGACACGTTCTTCAACATTCTGATGAAAGATCAGCAAAAGTAAGACCCATTTTATGATGTTATTTCATATATCTGTCGTGCATGTGAACTGGCCGTGGGCGCCCAATTATTTCTGTCTATTGTAGCTACGCTAATATAGCGATACATTTTGTTTGCGCTGTAAAACATTTAATAAATCGGAAATATTGTTTGGAATCACAAGATGCCTGTCTTTCAATTGCTGCAGACTATGTATTTTTCTGAAATGTTTTATGATGAGTAATTAGCTATTTGACGTTGGTGTCTGTAAATATTCTGTCTGCTTTCGGTGCAATTTCGGATTGTAGCTGAAATGTAAACTATGGTTTATACATGAAATATGCAAATTTTTCGAACAAAACATATGCTATACAATAAATATGTTATCAGACTGTCATCTGATGAATTTGTTTCTTGGTTAGTGGCTATTTATATCTTTATTTGGTCGAATTTGTGATAGCACCTGATGGAGTAAGAAACTGATGGAGTTAGAAAAAGTTGTGTCTTTTGCTAACGTGGTTAGCTAATAGATTTACATATTTTGCCTTCCCTGTAAAACATTTTAAAAATCGGACATGTTGGCTTGATTCACAAGATGTGCACCTTTCATCTGGTGTCTTGGACTTGTTAATGTGTGAAAGTTAAATATTTAAAAAAAATAGATTTTGAATTTCGCGCCCTGCACTTTGAGCTGGATGTTGTCATAAGTGTACCGGTGTCGGGCTGCCCCCGTAAAAGGTTAAAACATGTTGGTATTACAGACTCAGACAGGGAGAGGTTGAAAATGTTGTGAAGACACTTGTCAGTTGGTAATCCGTCTGGCCCTGCAGATTTGTGAATGTCGACCTGTTTAAAGGCCTTACTCACATCAGCTGCAGAGAGTGTGATCACACAGTCTTCCGGAACAGCTGGTGCTCTCATGCATGTTTCAGTGTCATTTGCCTCGAAGCGAGCATAGAAGTAGTTTAGCTTGTCTGGTAGGCTTGTGTCACTGGGCGGCTCTCGGCTGTGCTTCCCTTTGTAGTCTGTAATGGTTTGCAAGCCCTGCTACATCCAACTAGTGTCAGAGCCAGCGTAGTACAATTCGATGTTAGTCCTGTATTGACGCTTTGCCTGTTTGATGGTTCATCAGAGGGCATAGCGAAATTTCTTATAAGCTTCCGGGTTAGAGTCCCGCTCCTTGAAAGCGGTAGCTCTAGCCTTTAGCTCAGTGCGGATGTTGCCTGTAATCCATGGCTTCTGGTTGGGGTATGTGCGTACAGTCACTGTGGGGACGACGATGTTGATGCACTTATTGATGAAGCCAAAACCTGATGTGGTGTACTCCTCAATGCCATCGGAAGAATCCCGGAACATATTCCAGTCTGTGCTAGCAAAACAGTCCTGTAGCTTAGCATCTGCTTCATCTGACCACTTTTTTATTGATCGTGTCACTGGTGCTTCCTGCTTTAACTTTTGTCTTGAAGCAGGAATCAGAAGGCTAGAATTATGGTCAGATTAGCCAAATAGAGGGTGAGGGAGAGCTTTGTATACGTCTCTGTGTGTGGAGTAAAGGTGGTCTAGAGTTTTTTTCCCTCTGGTTGCACATTTAACATGCTGATAGAAATTTTGTAAAACAGATTTAAGTTTCCCTGCATTAAAGTCCCCAGCTACTAGGAGCGTTGCCTCTGGGTGAGTGTTTTCCTGTTTGCTTATGGCAGAATACAGCTCATTCAATGTGGTCTTAGTGCCAGACTCTGTCTGTGGTGTTATGTAAACAGCTACGAAAAATACAGATGAAATCTCTCTAGGTAGATAGTGTGGTCTACAGCTTATCATGAGATACTCTACCTCAGGCGAGCAATAGCTTGAGACTTCCTTAGATATCGTGCACCAGCTGTTATTTACAAAAATACATAGTCAACTGGCCCTTGTCTTACCAGAAGCCGCTGTTCTATCCTGCCAGTACAGCGTATAACCAGCCAGCTGTATGTTGATAGTATCGTCGTTCAGCCACGACTCAGTAAAGCATAAGATTTTACAGTTTTGAATGTCCCGGTGGTAGTTTAATCTTCCGTGTAGATCATCTATTTTATTTTTCAAAGATTGCACGTTTGCTAGCAGATTGGAAGGAAGTGGGGGTTTATTCGATCGCCTATGAATTCTCAGAAGGCAGCCCGCCCTTTGGACCCTTTTTCTCCGCCTTCTCTTCATGCAAATCACGAGGATCTGGGCATGTTCCCGAGAGCAGTATATAATTTACATCGTGTTCGTCAGACTCATTGCCAGTCCGTGGTGAGTAATCGCAGTCCTGATGTCCACAAGTTATTTTTTGGTCATAAGAGATGGTAGCGGCAACATTATGTACAAATAACTAAAAACAATTAGTTACAAACAACGCAGAGAAACGAACAAAAAAACACAATTGGTTGGGGACACGTAAAACGTCAGCCTTCTTCTCCGGCGCCATGTTAAACAGTTTTTTTAAACAATATTTTTTTGTACCCTTCCCAAGAACTGTGCCTCGACACAATCCTGTCTTGGAACTCTATGGACAATACCTTCGCCCTCATGGCTTGGTTATTGCTCTGACATGCATTGTCAACTGTGGGACCTTATATAGCCAGGTGTAGCCTTTCCAAATCATGTTCAATCAATTGAATTTACCACAGGTGGACTCCCATCAAGTCGTGTAAACGTCTCAAGGATGATCAATGGAAACAGGATCCACCTGATCCTAATTTCGAGTGTAATAGTGAAGGTTCTGAATACTTATGTAAATAAGGTATTTCTGTTTTTTATTTTTTATTAATTTTTAAAAAATCGAAAAACCTGTTTTCACTTTATCATTATGGGGTGTTGTGTGTAGATTGCTGAGGATTTTTATTTATTTCATCCACTTTATAATAAGGCTTAAACATAACAAAATGTTGAAAACGTCAATGGGTCTGAATACTTTCCAAAGGCACTGATATATATAAAAATGATAAAAATATTTTTCAATGTGATGAGAAGTTCCTTGTCTTCTGTAGTCTACTGAGGGTAGATGACAAAAATATGAGTTAATGAAATGGTTTATAGAGATTGTTTATGGTGGAAATCGTTAAGGCGCAATCAGCCACTTCGTTTATAATGACCTGGCGCCATCTAGTGGTTTCTAACGACCCACTGACTAATGCTGCTGAAAGGAGCAAAGCTTTTCGTTTTTAACATGAATATGTTATTCTGAACATTCATTAATATAATCACAGAGTGTACATTGACATTTACAACATTGAAATGACATGAGATTACAGATCCAATCAACCATGTCATTTAAATTTTGCAAGCACCAATGGCTTGATGATTAAATAAAAATATGCTTATTTTGATTACGTAAGCGTAACTATTTTAATAGGACCTACAGGCAATCTAACGTTTATGCAGAAAATGTATGTTAGCCTATATATAATATGTATATTCCAAATGTGCTGACCAGTCTAACATTACATTTTTTAAATGTAACCTATTTAACTAGGCAAGTCAGTTAAATAACAAATTCTTATTTACAATGACGGCCTACCGGGGAACAGTGGGTTAACTGCCTTGACGGTAGACAGTCATTGTAAATAAGAATTTGTTTTTTAACTGACTTGCATAGTTCAAATAAAGGTTACATTTAAAAACGACAAATGTTTACCTTGTCAGCTCGGGGATTCGATCCAGCAACCTTTTGGTTACCGGCCCAACGCTCTAAACACTTCGCGTTTGACAATTTATAGTGAAGTATATTAGTCATACCCATAATTATTTCAAAATATAAACAATACATTCATATTCATACATATTAATAATTACATTCATATTCACAACTCGGGAACTCGGAACTAGTGGTGCTTTCACGACAACTGGGAACTCGGACAAATACGAGGTCAAATCATGACGTCAGTGATTTTCAGGTCGGACAGTCGGAGCACTGGAAAGAGGCCTAAATTCCCGAGCTGGAATTCCGAGTTGGATGACCGTTCAAAACGATTTCTCAGTCGCAGCTCGTTTTTTCCCCCGACTTCTCAGTTGTCTTGAACGCTCTGGTGTCGGAAGTCGGAGAACGCGGCATAGGATATCTCCGACCCCCGACTTCAGTGCGTTCAAGACAACTGTGAACTCGGTGAAAAAACGAGCTCGATTTGAAAAATCGTTTTTAACGGTCATCCAACTCGGAATTACAAGTCGGAAACTCGTGCTTCATCCATTGTATGCCAGCAGGTCAAACGAACGACTAAAATAAACAAGTCACTCTGAGAAACAAATCATGGCTCTCGAGTCAACTGCACATCATGGTTGATGCATGCAAATTCTCCAGCAGAATGCAGCCCGCATCGCGATGACTCCGCCACGTTATCTGCCCAGGCGTTGCTGACGCCTGCCAGATCTTACAACACTTGGATGGTTGATGCAAACAACTTCTGAGCAGGGGAACACAACCAACATCTCGACCGACCTTGACACACATGGCGAGCCAATCAATCAAGTGCACCTGATGTGTTGATTTACCGTTAATTTTTCTGATCTGTCGG
Organism: Salvelinus fontinalis; assembly: GCF_029448725.1. NCBI lineage: Eukaryota > Metazoa > Chordata > Actinopteri > Salmoniformes > Salmonidae > Salvelinus > Salvelinus fontinalis. Next base: position 21,050,677 of record NC_074681.1, on the reverse strand, counting down.
TGTCACTCTTCTAATCTTAAAGTAATTTCAAATGGCTGGGGACATAGCAGAAGCAATTGTAAGTAACATTTGGCATTGTCAATAAATGCTCTAGATAAACAAGCAGTGCTCATGGTAGTCTGATTAATCAGGCTGTAATACACTTAATTCGGTATATACAGCCTGAGACGTGTGCAAAATTGTGTAAATGTTCCTTACAAGCCAGAATGATTAAATTAAATGTAAACTTCCTATACAGGTTGTCTGTGCGGTTTGTCCTTCTGCAGGAAAGTATTATTTACCAGACTTTTTAGAGAGATGTAGGTATATGGTTAGGTAACAAGGTAAAATTAGTTTTATATTGGATTCTCTCGTCAATATCTATTGAACCAAGCATGCCTAGACAATGGAAATAGTATATTCTGAATCAAGGGAGGATGGAGAACAATCCACACCTTAATTTTTTTATTGAAATCTGAATATCGAATGTAAAATGAGTTCTCAGCCAAACATAACCGTATGCCTACATATGGTCTTAAATTTAGAGCAGCAGAAGGACAAAACCCACAGACGTGTAGAGTACATTTTAAATGTAATTGTATTCAACATTCTGACTTGTAAGAAACATTTACAAGATTTGGGGATTTTCAGGCTGTATATATCAATGAATTGTGTATTACAGCCTGATTAATCAGACTACGTTCGTGGAAACACGTGAAAATTATTTAGATTAATATGAAGTGGGGTTAGCAAGTCACATTTCAGAGTTTCCTAGTTCCGACTACTACGTGAATGTGGCAAGAGGCCTGAGTTCCCCACTTGGAATTCCGAGTTAGATGACCGTTAAATGATTTTTCCCAGTCTAAGCTCCTTATTTTTGTAATTTTTTGATGGGGGAGTTCCCACAGTTGTCTTGAACACTCAGAAGTTGGTGTTTCTGAGTTCTAACTAATTTTGAACAAGGCATTTGGCTGCTTGATTGACAACTAGTCAACAAACACACCCTGCTGTGATACTGACGTTAATAGAGTACAATTTGGTGCGCTGTTCTGCAGTGTTCATTTAAGAGTCACCTTGCAATCAGTAGAATCAGTTTCATTTAGTGCCTCTGTCTCTCCTGTAGAGGTTGTTGGCGCATCTCCGTGTCACAGAGCTACGTTCTCTAATGGCTGCCATGGGCCAGACCAAGAGTGGTCTGAAGTCCAATCTGCTAGTGAGGGCTGTGGGGGTTATACAGACCCAGTGCAATCCCCACCTGCTCACAGTCGTGCGCCAGCTCTACCAGGAACGCTACTCCGACCAGATAGTTCCTGGCAGCAGACAGGTGAGTCAGACATGGAATTTTCCCCCAATATAGATCAGGAATTCCTGTTTTTCTCTCACCTTAGGAGAAACGGGAATAATGCTGTTTTATAGTCTGCCTGTCTCAAAATTGTGTTGCTGGCAGTGTAATGATTTTATATTTTCTGACAATCTCATGCCAACTAGACGACTCTTGGAAGCCCCCAGGAGGAGCAGACTGTGGCGCCGGCAGTGGAGCCATCACACAACCCCACACAGCACATAAACAATCTGACACACAACCCCACACAGCACATAAACAATCTGACACACAACCCCACACAGCGCACAAACAATCTGACGCACAACCCCACACGGCACATAAACAATCTGACACGCGACCACACACAGCACATAAGCAAGACACACGACCCTAGGTTGTTCCAGATGGTACCCCTTCCCTTTTACCAAGCCCTGGGGACAGTCCTACCCCCCACACAACTGGGTAGGTTGACCTTATTGTTTCCTTTGTGAAACTTGAATATTTATCTCTTAATCTTGGGGCTGGATTGAGGTTTGTCATTGTTTGACATGACAGTTTCTCTTCTCCAACTGATGTTGTCTGTGGGAGAATCTAAATTGCATACTTCTCGCCTCTTCTCTCCTCGCCTTCTCCAATGGGTTTTGAGAAAGTCCGAGACTTTTTCACATCCAATGGGTTTTGCGATGGAGGCGAGGAGTATGCAATTGAGGTTCTCCCTGTGTGTCCATCCAGTGGGCTCTTTCTTTTCCGACATGCAAAACCAGGAGTTCATCCTCATGCTGACGCCAAAGCAAGTGGAGCAGAACAGAAACTGCAAGTCAGCACATTTTCTTACTACACAGGGTGCATTTGTAAATTCACTCTGGAGTCCCACGGTGCGCTCAGTGCTCTGGACATTCGTAAATTCAGAACTTTGTCAGATTGTCTGTTAATAATTTCCGAGCGCTTTCTGAGCGCACACTGTACACTCTGGCCGAGGAGTAGGGTTGATTCGTGCGTTCTGACAACGGCAGTCAAGCACCCAAGCTACCTGACTAAAGTTGGCTCGCTTGCTTGCTTCTTCCAGACACAAATGAGAGAACATCTGACTCTGACCATTTTACTCTCCCTAGCAGAGCTGGTTAGGCTGTTTTCATGTTATCCAGAGCGTTGGTGACTGTAACTGTGCTGCTGGCAACAATTTAATGATGCTTTTTTACCAAAGTTTACTGACACGGCAATATTCAACGAGTATAGAGTGTTCGTAAATGAATCAGTTATCCTGCGCTCTGGCACACTCAGACGAGAGTAGATAGCCAGAGGGAATTTACGAATGCACCCACAGAATTCACTCAAACTCACCATAATATTGTTTATGTTTACAAAACTACTACCAGCACACTCATTCTGAGATCTGCGTATGTATCCACAGGGAGCTGCGACCAGGTGTGCCGAGTGTCCAGGTGGTTCTCAGGTGAGTAGGATGGAGCCTGTAGGAGCCTGCCGGTCATCACTAGAAAGGACTGGACTACGACATTCTCTAACCACTAACCAAGAGCTTATGTACCTGCTCATCAGTTCTAACGATGTCGCCACTTCTGTCCGTTATGCCAAAGGCTGGCCGACTGACCTCTGACCTCTTTCAGATTCTGCTTCACAGAGAGTCTTGGGTACGAGGAGGATCAATACCCACCATGCCTGTCCATCAAAGTTAATCAGAAATGCATACCCTTACCGGTAAGCACCAGAAGCTGTTAAATGTTGAACTGAGAATGTTGTGGTCTCTTCACCAATCATTCTTCACTGTCCTTCCGATGCGCTGGGACAGGAACTTCACAGACACTGTACACCCATCAACATAACCCCAGCAGTTTCTCCCGGCCTCCTCCCCTCATTTCATTTATATGTCTGGTGGAAGAGATGTTGCAAAGTAAGTAGTCTTCCCTTTTAATCTTTACTTTCATTATTATTTTAAGGATTTTGTTTTCAATTCTGTATTCTATGCATAAGGAGTGTAGTCTTGAAAATGCCTAGGCAAGATCTAGCGTGTGTGTGTTTATGTAGAGGTACTCTGTGGCTGTGTACCTGGTGAAGGTGCTGTCCCCCTCAGACCTCCTCAGTCAACTGAAGAGCCAATCAGTGGAGAGTCTGACATTCTGCAGACAGCGCAGTGAGTATGGCAACACACACAGAAGCGCACACACTATTTTTGCCTTTATTGCACACAAATACAGTGCAAAAAGACCACTGGCATATTGTGTATTAGCACCCAGCTTGAGTTGATGCTCTCTGGTATTTGTAGTCCAGGAGAAGCTGCTTTTCGACCCAGAATGTGAGGTGACCACAACAGGACTACAAGTGTCCCTTATATGTCCGGTAAGAGTTTGCCACTTATCCCTCAGCTGCAAAGGGCAACAATTCCTTCAGCAGACTGAAACATAAATTGAACTGACTGACAGGAAGTTGATTATGACTGTCCAATCCATTTAATGCATTAAATGTATCGATCTATAGACAAAGGGGTGCACTTTTTGTCCTTATTCACTAATCAATTTATCATCAAGCCTTTGATTAGTGGAATCAGGTGTGTAGTGCTAGGGCAATAACAAAAATGTGCACCCCTTTGGGTACCTAGGAACAGAATTACGAAACACTGATCTAATGGTCAAGGTTAGGCTTGGGGTTGGATAATCTGATCCTGCAGTAGGTTGGGGTTGGATAATCTGATCCTGCAGTAGATTGGTGTTGGGGTTGGATAATCTGATCCTGCAGTAGGTTGGGGTTGGATAATCTGATCCTGCAGTAGGTTGGGGTTGGATAATCTGATCCTGCAGTAGGTTGGGGTTGGATAATCTGATCCTGCAGTAGATTGGTGTTGGGGTTGGATCATCTGATCCTGCAGTAGATTGGTGTTGGGGTTGGATCATCTGATCCTGCAGTAGATTGGTGTTGGGGTTGGATCATCTGATCCTGCAGTAGATTGGTGTTGGGGTTGGATCATCTGATCCTGCAGTAGATTGGTGTTGGGGTTGGATCATCTGATCCTGCAGTAGATAGGTGTTGGGGTTGGATCATTTGATCCTGCAGTAGATTGGTGTTGGGGTTGGATCATTTGATCCTGCAGTAGATTGGTGTTGGGGTTGGATCATTTGATCCTGCAGTAGATTGGTGTTGGATCATCTGATCCTGCAGTAGATTGGGGTTGGATCATCTGATCCTGCAGTAGATTGGGGTTGGATCATCTGATCCTGCAGTAGATTGGTGTTGGATCATCTGATCCTGCAGTAGATTGGGGTTGGAACATCTGATCCTGCACAAGATTGGGGTTGGATCATCTGATCCTGCACAAGATTGGGGTTGGATCATCTGATCCTGCACAAGATTGGGGTTGGATCATCTAATCCTGCACAAGATTGGGGTTGGATCATCTAATCCTGCACAAGATTGGGGTTGGATCATCTGATCCTGCACAAGATTGGGGTTGGATCATCTGATCCTGCACAAGATTGGGGTTGGATCATCTGATCCTGCACAAGATTGGGGTTGGATCATCTGATCCTGCACAAGATTGGGGTTGGATCATCTGATCCTGCACAAGATTGGGGTTGGATCATCTGATCCTGCAGTAGATTGGGGTTGGATCATCTGATCCTGCGGTAGATTGGGGTTGGATCATCTGATCCTGCGGTAGATTGGGGTTGGATCATCTGATCCTGCGGTAGATTGGTGTTGGGGTTGGATCATTTGATCCTGCAGTAGATTGGTGTTGGGGTTGGATCATTTGATCCTGCAGTAGATTGGTGTTGGGGTTGGATCATCTGATCCTGCAGTAGATTGGTGTTGGGGTTGGATCATCTGATCCTGCAGTAGATTGGGGTTGGATCATCTGATCCTGCAGTAGATTGGGGTTGGATCATCTGATCCTGCAGTAGATTGGGGTTGGATCATCTGATCCTGCAGTAGATTGGTGTTGGATCATCTGATCCTGCACAAGATTGGGGTTGGATCATCTGATCCTGCACAAGATTGGGGTTGGATCATCTGATCCTGCACAAGATTGGGGTTGGATCATCTGATCCTGCACAAGATTGGGGTTGGATCATCTAATCCTGCACAAGATTGGGGTTGGATCATCTGATCCTGCACAAGATTGGGGTTGGATCATCTGATCCTGCACAAGATTGGGGTTGGATCATCTGATCCTGCACAAGATTGGGGTTGGATCATCTGATCCTGCACAAGATTGGGGTTGGATCATCTGATCCTGCACAAGATTGGGGTTGGATCATCTGATCCTGCACAAGATTGGGGTTGGATCATCTGATCCTGCACAAGATTGGGGTTGGATCATCTGATCCTGCACAAGATTGGGGTTGGATCATCTGATCCTGCACAAGATTGGGGTTGGATCATCTGATCCTGCACAAGATTGGGGTTGGATCATCTGATCCTGCACAAGATTGGGGTTGGATCATCTGATCCTGCACAAGATTGGGGTTGGATCATCTGATCCTGCGGTAGATTGGTGTTGGGGTTGGATCATTTGATCCTGCGGTAGATTGGTGTTGGGGTTGGATCATTTGATCCTGCGGTAGATTGGTGTTGGGGTTGGATCATCTGATCCTGCGGTAGATTGGTGTTGGGGTTGGATCATCTGATCCTGCGGTAGATTGGGGTTGGATCATCTGATCCTGCGGTAGATTGGGGTTGGATCATCTGATCCTGCGGTAGATTGGGGTTGGATCATCTGATCCTGCAGTAGATTGGTGTTGGATCATCTGATCCTGCACAAGATTGGGGTTGGATCATCTGATCCTGCACAAGATTGGGGTTGGATCATCTGATCCTGCACAAGATTGGGGTTGGATCATCTGATCCTGCACAAGATTGGGGTTGGATCATCTGATCCTGCACAAGATTGGGGTTGGATCATCTGATCCTGCACAAGATTGGGGTTGGATCATCTGATCCTGCACAAGATTGGGGTTGGATCATCTGATCCTGCACAAGATTGGGGTTGGATCATCTGATCCTGCACAAGATTGGGGTTGGATCATCTGATCCTGCACAAGATTGGGGTTGGATCATCTGATCCTGCACAAGATTGGGGTTGGATCATCTGATCCTGCACAAGATTGGGGTTGGATCATCTGATCCTGCACAAGATTGGGGTTGGATCATCTGATCCTGTGGTAGATTGGGGTTGGATCATCTGATCCTGCGGTAGATTGGGGTTGGATCATCTGATCCTGCGGTAGATTGGGGTTGGATCATCTGATCCTGCGGTAGATTGGGGTTGGATCATCTGATCCTGCGGTAGATTGGGGTTGGATCATCTGATCCTGCGGTAGATTGGGGTTGGATCATCTGATCCTGCGGTAGATTGGGGTTGGATCATCTGATCCTGCGGTAGATTGGGGTTGGATCATCTGATCCTGCGGTAGATTGGGGTTGGATCATCTGATCCTGCGGTAGATTGGGGTTGGATCATCTGATCCTGCGGTAGATTGGGGTTGGATCATCTGATCCTGCGGTAGATTGGGGTTGGATCATCTGATCCTGCGGTAGATTGGGGTTGGATCATCTGATCCTGCGGTAGATTGGGGTTGGATCATCTGATCCTGCGGTAGATTGGGGTTGGATCATCTGATCCTGCGGTAGATTGGGGTTGGATCATCTGATCCTGCGGTAGATTGGGGTTGGATCATATGATCCTGCGGTAGATTGGGGTTGGATCATCTGATCCTGCGGTAGATTAGTGTTTGGTTTGGGGTTGGTTCATCTGATAGTGCAGTACATCGGTGTTCAGGGTCATTTTCAACCATGAGCCACATTCTATAGGCAAAAGTTGTGGAACACTGCAGATAGAAATGTCATGAATAGAGCTGACATGGTTGTTTATTGTACGTGTCAGAGGTATGTGTGTTCTACACACCGTATTTCTATCTGAAGGTTCCACAAAGTTCTGCCCAGGGGTGTATTCATTCCGCCGATTCTGTTGCAAAACGTTTCTTAAACAGAAGCAAACGAAACCTACCTACATTTGTCCAATATAAACTTTTGTTTTAGTTTTGCAACTGTTTGGTAGAATGAATACACCTCTGTTCTCCTCTGTCTACAAGCTGGGGAAGATGCGTCTGTCAGTGCCCTGCAGGGGGCGTAAGTGCGCACACCTCCAGTGCTTCGACGGGATGCTCTACCTGCAGATGAATGAGAAGAGGCCCACCTGGACCTGCCCAGTGTGTCACGAGCCAGTTCCGTACAGCCAGCTAACTATCGATGGGTAATTGTGTATCATATATTTAAATACCGGCACCCTGCCCTTTGGCATCTCTGTATGACTCTCTGGTCTCTATGGTGATTGATGTAATCTGTGGTTTCATTATCATAGCATTATTATTGTATTGACAGAACAAAGTAAACTGTATGCGCCTCTCACTAGCTGCACCCACAGACAGTCAATTATTGGATATGATTAACTAAACTCAATGCAATGCCAATTTTCCACGGGTCCATGGCACTTGTTGGTTTCCATGTTAAATTAAAATATTTGATAGGCCGACCATGAACCCATGTTACCCACAATTTTTAAGGATGCACATGGCGGTATACACCACTCCAGTTTGAGTACAAATCCCAGCCCCACCGCTATTCTGCAGCTCCCTCCCTTTCATACAAAACAGTGAAATCTATAGTTGCCTTCCCACGGTCACGGAAAACGTGCTTCTTTTGAGCCTAAAATGTAGAAATCTGTCAAATTGTAGGATGCAAATCCGCCGCCAGTTGTGGTACACTGTATTATAATGGCCTGTAGATACTCTTGTGAACGGAGACTTGGCCAAAAGTCGGCATCACCTACATTTATGATAATGAAGTGTGGTGTTCTGCTACAGTTGAGGTCGGAAGTTTTCATACATCTTAGCAAAATACATTTAAACTCAGTTTTTCCTGAAATTCCTGACATTTAATCCCAGTAAGAATTCCCTGTCTTAGGTCAGTCAGGATCACCACTTTCTTTTAAGAATGTGAAATGTCAGAATAATAGTAGAGAATTATTTCAGCTTTAATTTCTTTCATCACATTCCCAGTAGGTCAGAAGTTTACATACACTCAATTAGTATTTGGTAGCATTGCCTTTAAATTGTTTAACTTGGGTCAAATGTTTCGGGTAGCCTTCCACAAGTTTCCGAAAAGAAATTGGGTGAATTTTGGCCCATTCCTCCTGACAGAGCTGGTGAAACAGAGTCAGGTTTGTAGGCCTCCTTGCTCGTGCACACTTTTTCAGTTCTGGCCACATTTTCTGTAGGATTTGAGGTCAGGGCTTTGTGATGGCCACTCCAATACCTTGACTTTGTTGTCCTTAAGCCATTTTGCCACAACTTTGGAAGTATGCTTGGGGTCATTATCCATTTGGAAGACCCATTTGTGACCAAGCTTTAACTTCCTGACTGATGTCTTAAGATGTTGCTTCAATATATCCACATATATATCCACACCATTCCTCATGAAGCCATCTATTTTGTGAAGTTCACCAGTCCCTCTTGCAGCAAAGCACCCCCACAACATGATGTTGCCACCCCTGTAATTTACGGTTGGGATGGTGTTCTTTGGCTTGCAAGCCTCCCCCTTTTTCCTCCAAACCTTATGATGGTCATTTTGGCCAAACAGTTAAATTTTTGTTTCATAAAACGAGAGGACATTTCTCCAAACAGTACGATCTTTGTCCCCATTGATTTGCACTTTTCGCACCAAAGTATGTTAATCTCTAAGAGACACAACACGTCTCCTTCCTGAGCGGTATGGCGGCCGCGTGGTCCCATGGTTTTATACCTGCATACTATTGTTTGTACAGATGAACGTGGTACCTATAGGCGTTTGGAAATTTCTCCCAAGGATGAACCAGACTTGTGGAGGTCTACAGTTTTATTTCTGAGGTCTTGGCTTATTTTCTTTAGATTTACCATGATGTCAAGCAAAGAGGCACTGAGTTTGAAGGTAGGCCTTGAAATACATCTACAGGTACACCTCCAATTGATTCATTATGTCAATTAGCCTAACCGAAGCTTCTAAAGTCATAAAAAAAAATAAAAAAATACAAGCTGTTTAAAGGCACAATCAACTTAGTGTACAGTCATGGCCAAAAGTTTTGAGAATGACACAAATATTAATTTTCACAAAGCCTGCTGCCTCAGTTTGCATGATGGCAATTTGCATATACTCCAGAATGTTATGAAGAGTGATCAGATGAATTGCAATTAATTGCAAAGTCCCTCTTTGCCATGCAAATGAACTGAATCCCCCAAAAACATTTCCACTGCAGTTCAGCCCTGCCACAAAAGGACCAGCTGACATCATGTCAGTGATTCTCTCGTTAACACAGGTGTAAGTGTTGACAAGGCTGGAGATCATTCTGTCATGCTGATTGAGTTCGAATAACAGACTGGAAGCTTCAAAAGGAGGGTGGTGCTTGGAATCATTGTTCTTCCTCTGTCATCCATGGTTACCTGCAAGGAAACACGTGCCGTCATCATTGCTTTGCACAAAAAGGGCTTCACAGGCAAGGATATTGCTGCCAGTAAGATTGCACCTAAATCAACCATTTATCGGATCATCAAGAACTTCAAGGAGAGAGGTTCAATTGTTGTGAAGAAGGCTTCAGGGCGCCCAAGAAAGTCCAGAGAGCGCCAGGACGGTCTCCTAAAGTTGAATCAGCTGCGGGATCAGGGCACCACCAGTACAGAGCTTGCTCAGGAATGGCAGCAGGCAGGTGTGAGTGCATCTGCACGCGCAGTGAGGTGAAGACTTTTGGAGGATGGCCTGGTGTCAAGAAGGACAGCAAAGAAGACACTTCTATCCAGGAAAAACATCAGGGACAGACTATCTGCAAAAGGTACAGGGATTGGACTGCTGAGGACTGGGGTAAAGTCATTTTCTCTGATGAATCCCCTTTCCGATTGTTTGGGGCATCCGGAAAAAAGCTTGTCCGGAGAAGACGAGGTGAGCGCTACCATCAGTCCTGTGTCATGCCAACAGTAAAGCATCCTGAGACCATTCATGTGTGGGGTTGCTTCTCAGCCAAGGGAGTGGGCTCACTCACAATTTTGCCTAAGAACACAGCCATGAATAAAGAATGGTACCAACACATCCTCCGAGAGCAACTTCTCCCAACCATCGAGGAACAGTTTGGTGATGAACAATGCCTTTTCCAGTATGATGGAGCAGCTTGCCATAAGGCAAAAGTGATAACTAATTGGCTCGGGGAACCAAACGTCGATAATTTGGGTCCATGGCCAGGAAACTCCCCAGACCTTAATCCCATTGAGAACTTGTGGTCAATCCTCAAGAGGCGGGTGGACAAACAAAAACCTACAAATTCTGACAAACTCCAAGCATTGATTATGCAAGAATGGGCTGCCATCAGTCAGGATGTGGCCCAGAAGTTAATTGACAGCATGCCAGGGCGGATTGCAGAGGTCTTGAAAAAGAAGAGTCAACACTGCAAATATTGACTCTTTGCATCAACTTCATGTAATTGTCAATAGAATCCTTTAACACTTATGAAATGCTTGTAATTATACTTCAGTATTCCATAGTAACATCTGACAAATATCTAAAGACACTGAAGCAGCAAACTTTGTGAAAATTAATATTTGTGTCATTCTCAACTTTTGGCCACGACTGTAGGTAAACTTCTGACCCATTGTGATAGTGAAATAATCTGTCTGCAAACAATTGTTGGAAAAATTACTTGTCATGCACAAAGTAGATGTCCTAACCGACTTGCCAAAACTATAGTTTGTTAACAAGAAATTTGTGGAGTGGTTGAAAAACTATTTTTAATGACTCCAACCTAAGTGTATGTAAACTCCCAACTTTAACTGTATATGCAGGCTACTGACAGTGATCCTGGCGTTGGAGGGCTTTCAGGACAATACAGAGGTAGAATACCTGGCTGACGGCTCTTGGAGGTTTGTTATAGATGGCGTGAGCAGGACAACACAGCCATCGGCACCGTTGGAGAAGATGGGTGAGACTATGAACAGAGATCACAGATTCAGAGTTGCGATAATAGCTGTCTCAACTCGGTTTTGCATCAATCAGTCACCGATGTGAAAGGGACACTTAGGAGGAAATTTGAGTTAGCGCTTGGATCTCAATTCAGAGTACGGGCGTGGGTTAGCAGTGCTTTCACCCTCATCTCTCTCCAACAGAGGCCTGTAGTGCTAGTAGTGTGACTGCAACCACCAGAGCCGTGTCAAAGGAAGTCGTCACTGTGGACCTTACGCAGGAGTCATCTGAGGACGAGGCTGATGAGGTCACAAAGGTGCGCCATAACGATGACCTCCCCGACAGGAACGGGTTTCATGAAGTTGCTCAAGGTTCTGTATGGTCATCAATGATAAATCCATCACAGAGATTAACAGTACAACACATGTCGGCGCAGAGGTAAAATGTGTATGTTTGTTTACAGTTAACCTGGACACAGACCTTTCAGGTCCAGTGGTCAGAAAAAAATAAATAGCCTAAGAGGCAATGGTTACTGAGCAGTCCCAAGAGTCTAGAAACTTAACTCACAATTATTGAGCATGGTTACATGCACACAATACTACGATTATTGGGGATAGCTAGATTTGATATAATAGTTTGTTTTAAAACGTTTAGGCCTACATGCTTTGCAAGAAGAACGATTTCCCTAATAATCCTGTGTAGATTGACACATCTGAAATCGGGTAACCACAGTAACCTTGTTTTTTGTGAAGCCTATTTGATGCTGAGGTTCGGACATACAGTATAAAGTGTGTATGTGAAAACTATTTCTAAGATTAATATTTTCAGTTTTTCCGAACTCACTTCACTCGCGCATTAGAGGAAGGGTTGCACTACTGGTGCTGGCACATGCACAGATCAGATGCGTTGCTGGAATGCCAATTAAATTGTTTACAAGTCCTAATAATTCCAAAGATTGCTCTAAAAATCAGGTGTTTTATTCGGTGTAAGCTTACTTCAATTTTGACCTGAAGCCATTTTTAAGATGAGCAGAGTAATGTTTTTACATGACTATTTCCATACATTGCCTACTGTCATAATCTGTTTAATATCTAATTGTTGTGCATGTAAATGTACTCATGTTAATGTATTTAATGCTTTTTTGTAATACCAATTTCTAATAAAAATGATTTTCACCCTCCTAAAACACATGTTTTGAGTCAAGTTCAAGATATTGTGGAGGAGTATAATAAGAATAAAATTGGTAGATGGATAGGCCTAGATCAGGAGTTCTCAAACTTTAATGGAAAAGGACCCCCTGGGCGAGGACCCCGTGGGCGAGATCCCCTGGGCGAGCTGCCAATATGCTAGGCAATGACTACCACTGCTGTAGGCTAGTGAGACGGGCAAAGGCTATATTTGCATATTGATGGCAAAATATGATTGTTATTGCGGGTGCATAGGAAAGACAGAAATAGTAATAAAAATGTTACCCTAACACATGTTGTGTAGGTATAATAAAATAATTATAATTTAATTTAGTGTAAAATGACATTTTTATTTCACCTTTATTTAACCAGGTAGGCTAGTTGAGAACAAGTTCTCATTTACAACTGCGACCTGGCCAAGATAAAGCATAGCAGTGTGAACAGACAACAACACAGTTACACATGGAGTAAACAATAAACAAGTCAATAACACAGTAGGAAAAATAGTCTATATACATTGTGTGCAAAAGGCATGAGGAGGTAGGCAATAAATAGGCCATAGGAGCGAATAATTACAATTTAGCAGATTAACACTGGAGTGATAAATCATCAGATGATCGTGTGCAAAAGAGCAGAAAAGTAAATAAATAAAAACAGTATGGGGATGAGGTAGGTAGACTATGTACAGCTGCAGCGATCGGTTAGCTGCTCAGATAGCAGATGTTTATAGTTGGTGAGGGAAATAAGTCTCCAACTTCAGCGATTATTTATTTTATTTTTTTTAAATTTTAAAAAAATTATTAATTTTTTTTTTTATATATATATTATTTTTTTTATTATTATTATATATTTTTTTGCAATTCGTTCCAGTCACAGACAGCAGAGAACTGGAAGGAAAGGCGGCCAAATGAGGTGTTGGCTTTGGGGATGATCAGTGAGATATACCTGCTGGAGCGCGTGCTACGGGTGGGTGTTGTTATCGTGAACTGAGATAAGGCGGAGCTTTACCTAGCATAGACTTATAGATGACCTGGAGCCAGTGGGTCTGGCGACGAATATGTAGCGAGGGCCACCCGACTAGAGCATACAGGTCGCAGTTATGGGTGGTTTAAGGTGTTTTAGTAGCAAAACGGATGGCACTATGATAAACTGCATCTAGTTTGCTGAGTATTGGAAGCTATTTTGTAGATGACATCGCCGAAGTCGAGGATCGGTAGGATAGTCAGTTTTACTAGGGTAAGTTTGGCGGCGTGAGTGAAGGAGGCTTTGTTGGGAAATAGAAAGCCGATTCTAGATTTGATTTTGGATTGGAGATATTTAATATGAGTCTGGAAGGAGAGTTTACAGTCTAGCCAGACACCTAGGTATTTATAGATGTCCACATATTCTAGGTCGGAACCTTCCAGGGTGGTGATGCTAGTCGGGCGGGTGCAGGCAGGCAGCGAACGGTTGAAAAGCATGCATTTGGTTTTACTAGCGTTTAAGAGCAGTTGGAGGCCACGGAAGGAGTGTTGTATGGCATTGAAGCTCATTTGGAGGTTAGATAGCACAGTGTCCAAGGAAGGGCCAGAAGTATACAGAATGGTGTCGTCTGCGTAGAGGTGGATCAGGGAATCGCCCGCAGCAAGAGCAACATCATTGATATATACAGAGAAAGAGTCGGCCCGAGAATTGAACCCTGTGGTACCCCCATAGAGACTGCCAGAGGACCAGACAACATGCCCTCCGATTTGACACACTGAACTCTGTCTGCAAAGTAGTTGGTGAACCAGGCAAGGCAGTCATCAGGAAAAACGAGGCTACTGAGTCTGCCGATAAGAATATGGTGATTGACAGAGTCAAAAGCCTTGGACAGATCGATGAAGACGGCTGCACAGTACTGTCTTTTATCGATGGCGGGTAAATGGGTAAACGGGTAAAATGGGTAAACTTCTGTTGGAGAACCCCTGGCCTAGGTTGATAAGTACTTCAGGATACATAATGGAATTCTGTTGAAATTTGGAGACTTTACCACTGTGGCTTTACACAGGCAGTACAATTCTGATCTTTTTTTTCACTAACTCGATTTGCGGTGGCAAAAAATAGAGATTCCTGCGCATGTGCGGGATTTCTTTTTACGTAGCTCGGTGCTCCGCAGGCGCTTTGATCAGCACTGAATTACTTTGTCTGGGCTGCATTCCAAACACGTAAAAGACACACCCTCAACCCTCAAATTAAGTAGACACCGGCATTATGACCTATGATGAGTTGACACTTACAGGGCAAGGGGCAACGGAATAAATAGTTAATTTTGAATGTGTCACTCGTTCGCCCCATGGTTGTGTTCTCAGTCATCATGGAACCACCGGTAGCAGTGTGCTTTATATGCGCTACAGTCAATTATAATTTAATATCTTGGCTAGAAGACAACTCATCCGCAGACATCGATTGCTATCCATCTGACGATATCAGGTACATCGAAAATTAGTGTATAAGTGTGATGTTAGGGAAAGTTGTATGTGCTAGCTAACGTTTCCAAAAGCTAACCAAACATAATTACTTTTATGATACGCGTTTGCCTTCGTGCATTAGTAGCACATTTTCTAACTTATTTACATCCATTTTTATTTACACTTGTATGTTGACTTCTCCATATTGATGTTGATTTAAAGTTTTGTCTGACTTTTTTCTTAGCGGATGTACAATCATCACAAATTGATGTATGGGGCGTTTTCAAGCCCCGGAGTGAATAGAGTTGTACACACAAACTCAGAGGGAGGGCTGAGGGTCTTACGTTGCCAACTTCCCTTGCTTGGCTAATTGTTTGGACCGATGGCAAAGATGGCTGTGGGGATTCCCCCAAGGGCATAAGGTGAGGGTAAGTGGAGGAGGGTGTGTCTTTGATGTGTTTGAAACGCAGCCCTGGTGTAGCCTACACACTTCATGTTGTACACAAAGGACATGTTCGAAGTACTCAGTAGGCCATTAACCATAAGCGTGATTTCAAGTTATTATTTTTTTCAGGAGGGGAGTCAAGCTACATGCAACTATTTAAGCTACTGGTTGTACCCAAAATACATGAAGAAAAAAAATCTGACAAATGGGAAACGGATCAATCAATGCCACCCGGAACCATCAAGCTGAATAAAAATGTTAATTGCTTGTTTGTTTTTTTTATTCCTTTTTTGTTGTTGCATATAAACCAAAAAAATGACTTGATATTTAGATTTTCATAAGTGGGTGGATTAAATGTGGAACGCTTCTCATTGGCCAAATGCACAGCCAACCCTTCCTATCCCTTTAAAATAGGAGTTCAACCTTATAACTATATTGTGTTAATCTACTAAGAAATTTAGAAATATCACTTTCTATTTTAGATTTAAAGGGGCAATCTGCAGTAAAAGCGCCCACCCTGCAACAAAGCTGTTTCGGTAAACCATGACTCAACAAAATTATAGTTTTCACCATGTTTTGAGGCTATACAATGTTTACAATTACATTGTTTACAAACCAAGGAGTAAAACAAGCCTATATTTTGGGCTCTGATGAGACAGTTCAACTTAGCTCATGAGGCATTTATAAGTTATGGGAGCCATACTGGTGAACATAAGTCCATTTAAAATCTTTGATTTCTTGCATGCGACAGAACGCTAAATTGTAGCTTGTCCTATCAGATAGCATAGGGCTTAAGCGTACCATTTTATCTTCAACAGGTTGCACTGATTGAGAGTTGCAGTCAGAAGTTTACATAAACTTGTTTTAATGACTCCAACCTGTGTTTCAACCACTTCACAACTTTTTTGTTAACAAACTAAAGTTTTGGCAAGTCATTTAGGACATCTACTTTGTACTTGACAAGTAATTTTTCCAACAATTGTTTACAGATTATTTCACTTAAAATTCACTGTATCACAATTCCAGTGGGTCAGAAGTTTACATACACTAAGTTGACTGTGCCTTTAAACAGCTTGGAAAATTTCAGAAAATGATGTCATGGCTTTAGAAGCTTCTGATAGGCTAATTGACATCATTTGAGTCAATTGGAGGATTTATTTCAAGGCCTACCTTCAAAATCAGTGCCTCTTTGCTTGACATCATGTGGAGATCAGCCAAGACCTCAGGAAAATAAATTGTAGACCTCCACAAGTCTGGTTCATCCCTGGGAGCAATTTCCAAATGCCTGAAGGTACCACGTTCATCTGTACAAACAATAGTACACAAGTATAAATACCATGGGGCCATGCAGCCGTCATACCGCTCAGGAAGGAGACACACTTTGGTGCGAAAAGTGATAATCAACCCCAGAACAACAGCAAAGGACCTTGTGAAGATGCTGGAGGAAACGGGTACAAAAGTATCTATATCCACAGTAAAATGAGGCCCATATTGACATAACCTGAAGGCCGCTCAGCATGGAAGAAGCCACTGCTCCAAAACCACCTTAAAAAAGACAGACTACGGTTTGCAACTGCACATGGAGACAAAGATAGTACTTTTTGGAGAAATGTCCTCTGGTCTGATGAAACGGAAATAGAACTGCTTGGCCATAATGACCATCGCTATGTATGGATGAAAAAGGGGGAGGCTTGCAAGCCAAAGAACACCATCCCAACCGTAAATTACGGGGGTGGCAACATCATGTTGTGGGGGTGCTTTGCTGCAAGAGGGACTGGTGAACTTCACAAAATAAATGGCTTCATGAGGAATGATGTGGATATACATGTGGATATATGGAAGAAACACCTCAAGACATCAGTCAGGAAGTTAAAGCTTGGTCGCAAATGGGTCTTCCAAATGGCCTGGGCATAGTACTATCACAGCAACCACTCTAGTTGTTAATGATCTTGTCAATGCCTTGGATGCTAAAAAATGCTGTGCTGCCTTGTTCATTGACCTGTCAAAGCCGTTCGACATTGTTGATCATTCTGTTTTGCTGAAGATTCTGTTTTGCTAAAGAAGTTATCAAAAATAGGCCTGGGATATACAGCCTGTTTACGGTTTCAGAATTATCTTAGTGACAGCACTCAGGCCATCTTGACAAAGGTTAAATCTGAATTTCTTGAGATTGAAAAAGGTGTTCCTCGGTTCGATTTTGGGTGCATTATTGTTCACCTTGTATGTTAATGACATAGGAAACACTTAATAGTTGTAACATTCATCTCTATGCAGATGACACAGTTTTGTGGTCCTGTGCCACCTCAGTGCAGGAGGCCATTCGTGAACTTCAGCATGACTTTGATTAAATTCAGAAATCACTTACAGATCTTAAATTAGTGTTAAATACAAGTAAAACCAAGCTCATGCTGTTCTCTGGGTCACAAAATGTTGACCCTGAGGACCTGCATATAAATCCCTACGTGTCTGGATTGATGACAAGTTGTCCTTAGTAACGCATATAGAAAATCTGACTAAGAAGCTAAGATCCAAGAGTTTTTTTATATCAAAATAAGTCATGCCTCAGTATTGAAATTCGGAGAAAGATTGTTCAAAACACGCTTCTCCCTGTATTGGATGTTGGGGATATTGTTTACATGCATGAGTCAACCTGTTTTGAAACCCTTGGACGCAGTCTACCATTCCGCAATACGTTTTATCACGGGGGACAATTTTATGACTCATCGCAGTCTGTATAAAAATGTAGGATGGACCTCTCTGACTGTAAGAAAAGAGCTGCGTTCTCTTTTATTTATTTACAAAGGAATCTTACAGAAACTCCCTTCATATGTAACTTCATTAATTGAGTTAAGAATCGCAAGTTACCAAACCCATTCTCAGGAATGGATAACACTAGAGATCCTTTCAATTTCTTCAGATTTGGGAAAACCTGCGTTTTGTTTTTTTTTGGCCCTAATTTGTGGAACAATCTGCAGAGTTCACAGCAGTTACATGTGCTGGTGCCACTCAGGCAGTTTACATTATTGATTGCGTACCTCTATGTAATTGAATGTTATTGCTTTTATTAAATGTTTATTTTGTTGTGTGCTAAATTATATTGTTTTATACACATACAATACCGTTCAAAAGTTTGATCATATCAAATGTTATTAGTCACATGCGCCGAATACAACAGGTGTAGACCTTTCGGGTGAAATGCTTACTTACGAGCCCTTAACCAACAATGCAGTTGAAAAAAAATAATACAGATAAGAATAAGAGATACAAATAATTAAAGAGCAGCAGTAAAATAACATTAGGGAGACTATATACTATATGACTAGATGTTTAGGAGTCTTATAGCTTGGGGGTAGAAGCTGTTGAGGCCTCTTGGACCTAGACTTGGCGCTCCGGTACCGCTTGACGTGCGGTAGCAGAGAGAACAGTCTATGACTAGGGTGGCTGGAGTCTTCGACAATTTTTAGGGCCTTCCTCTGACACCGCCTGGTATAGAGGTCCTGGTTGGCAGGAAGCTTGGCCCCAGTGATGTACTGGGCCGTTCGCACTACCTTCTGTAGTGTCTTGCGTTCGGGGGCCGGGTAGTAGTAGTATATCCCTCCCGTCCGACTAATTGAAGAACTCTTCATCTAGTTTGAGTGAGCAATCGCAGTTCTGATGTCCAGAAGCTCTTTTCAGTCATAAGAGATGGTAGCAGCAACATTATGTACAATAACAAGTTACGAACAGCGCGAAAACCTGGCAAAATAGCATGTTTGGTTAAGAGCCGATAATACGGCAGCCCTCCCCTCCTGCGCCATCGTTCTAATGAAAGACTATGACGAGGTGATATCATTCCTGTGAGAGTTCGATCCATTCCAAAAAACAGCATTTGTCTTCCTGAGCGTGAGCAATATTCCAAATGGCTGTCTCGGAATGTCCATTGTCTTTCTCGGCGATATACCAGACACCGCTGCAAACTATCACGCACCAACTCGAGTGAGAATGGAGACCCGAACATGGGAATATCTTTTAAGGAAGAGAGTAGACTGGTGGGTTCCAATGTGTTCCCGATACAAGGGGATCAACAACATTGTGGCGACCACATTTGGATTTGGGAACGAGTCATGGGGATGTCTCGACGGATGGTACTTCAGCAATGAGAAATACACGTCAACTATAGTGTTTGACTTGTGTTTAACTTTTTTTTATCCAGGCATAGAGGTCTGGGCTCTAAAGGCACAGCTAGAGGTTTATAGCCTAATCCCAGGTTTAATTTATCCAAATTGTCCCCTCACCACAGTGGGAGTGGTTGTGTGATAATGCATGAAAGGTCCCGTTCTCCACCTTGATCTTCTTCCTATGAGTTCTGGTCAGATCGTTCATTAGTAGCCAGCTCTCTGACAGGTATCCATTCACGTTTGGATTCACGTCTGACAGGTATCCATTCAATCCATTCACGTTTGGATCAGATTATGCCTTCTCTTAACTCCGTGTGGATAGTCTCTCTGCCAAGACGGGTTGCTGTGAGGTCTATGAGAGGTTTATTGCAAGCAGGAACAGTCATCTAGGCTTTTTTATGTGTAGGTTAATAGGAAGGTATATCTGATATCACGATATGCCCTGCTCATATCGATATCAAATTATCAATATTGATGCACACCACTAAAAGTTAGAGTAGATTCCCAAAGCCTAATCACAGAAATGTTGTTTTGTTCAGAAATATTCACTAGAATGGGAATCCCTATTCAAGTCGATGAACGTCTTCTGATTCTATATCTATGCTTGTGTTTATTATCTGTGTGTCCTGCAGGTTTGGGAGAAAGCCAGTGTTTTCAGTACAATGGCTGTTCAGACAATTGTTGCACTAATCCAATCTACCTCAGTCAGCAGGCCCACGTACTGTGTGCTTAACTGTCTGAGGGGCTTGGGCCTGACATCCAATTGCATTTCATCACTAGTATTGGGTGAGAGAAGTGTTGTATGTGGCACAAGGCCAGGGTACTGGCATACATCCCATTTACATTCATCATATTCCTACCCAACCTCTTTGAATGTTCCACTTATAAACTGTGGGCTACATAAGAGTACATTGTCTGCCAATAAATGTTGTGTGAATATTATTTGTGCCAACAATTATTTTGTTCTTAAATAGGCTACACAGGAGAGGGGCAAAGAAGTCCGAGTATCAAACATAGAATGTTAATATACCCCAAACAGTCTTCTCTGATCCTGAAAGCTTTGTGGTGGTGAATCTTGTGGCAAGAAGTCATATAATAATAATAATAATAGCTATAGGCTATAAGGTCCCAAACTTTTTTCCTGGTTGGGAGAAACTAACTTCAGGTTAGGTTCCCCTAACATATGGCGTTGCACAATATTTGCAGCCTGCGAACTGCATCAGTTTAGTTCTTTGTTATTTTACGTACACAAATTCCTGCTATGTAAATGGATGTATTAAGGACACTTCCTGTCCCCAGCTGAATGTGGAGGCCAGTGACTTCCTGAAGGACCTGCAATTAAAGTTAACAAATGTAATGGACAACCTTAGTGTTCGTGTGGAATCATTTATTTGAAACATAGTGCTTTCAGGGTCGTATTCATTAGAACAACCAACGGAAAATGTTTTGGAACTCCCTCTTTTAATCAGTTTTCTTCTGCTTGGTGCATAATGAATACAATCCAGAGTTGTGGGTTTTGATGGTTGTCTGTGTGTCTGTCTATATACAGTGCCTTCGGAAATTATTCAGACCCCTTAACTTTTTCCACATTTTGTTACGTTACAGCCTTATTCTAAAATGTATTAAATAAATAAAAATCCTCAACAATCTACACACAATACCCGTAATGACAAAGCAAAAACAGGGTTTTAGAATGTTTGCTAATTTATTACAAATTAAAAAACAGATACCTTATTTACATAAGTATTCAGACCCTTTGCTATGAGACTGAAATTTAGCTCAGGTGCATCCTGTTTCCATTGATCATCCTTGAGATGTTTCTACAACTTGATTGGAGCCACTTGTCGTAAATTCAATTGATTGGACAGGATTTGGAAAGGCACACACTTGTCTATATAAGGTCCCACAGTTGACACTGCATGTCAGAGCAAAAACCAAGCCGTGAGGTCGGTAGAGCTCCGAGACAGGATTGTGTTGAGGCACAGATCTTGGGAAGGGTACCTAAAAATGTCTGCAGCATTGAAGATGCCCAAGAACACAGTGGCCTCCATCATTCTTAAATCGAAGAAGTTTGGAACCACAAAGACGGGCCAAACTGAGCAATCAGGGGAGAAGGGGCTTGGTCAGGGAGGTGACCAAGAACCCGATGGTCACTGACAGAGCTCTAGAGTTCCTATGTGGAGATGGGAGAACCTTCCAGAAGGACAACCATTTCTGCAGCACTCCAACAATCAGGCCTTTATGGTAGAGTGGCCAGACGGAAGCCACTCCTCAGTAAAAGACACATGACAGCCCGCTTGGAGTTTGCCAAAAGGCACCTAAAGACTCTCAGATCATGAGAAACAAGATTCTCTGATCTGATGAAACCAAGTTTGAATGCCAAGCATCACATCTGGAGGAAACCTGGCACCATCCCTGTGGTGAAGCATGGTGGTGGCAGCATCATTCTGTGGGGAGGTTTTTCAACTGCAGGGACTGGGAGACAAATCTGGATCAAGGCAAAATGAACGTAGCAAAGTAGAGAGAGGTCCTTGATGAAAACCTGCTCCAGAGCACTCAGGGCCTCAGACTGGGGCGAAGGTTCACCTTCCAACAGGACAACGACCCTAAGCACACAGCCAAGACAATGCAGGAGTGGCTTTGGGACGAGTCTCTGAATGTCCTTGAGTGGCCCAGCCAGAGCCCGGAATTGAACCCGATCTCTGGAGAGACCTGAAAATAGCTGTAGCAGCAACGCTCCCCATCCAACTTGTTAGAGCTTGAGAGGATCTGCAGAGGGGAATGGGAGAAACTCCCCAAATACAGGTGTGGCAAGCTTGTAGCATCATACCCAAGAAGACTTGAGGCAGTAATCACTGCCAAAGTTGTTTCAACAAAGTACTGAGTTAAATGGTTTGAATACTTATTTTAATGTGATGTTTTTATTTATTTATAAATTAGCAAAAATGTCCCCCAAAAAGTTTTTGCTTTGTCATTATGGGGTATTGTGTGTGGATTGATGAAGAAAAAAAACAATTCAATAAATTTTAGAATAAGGCTGTAACCTAACAACCTAACCAGAGAATCTTGTTAATCATGGTTTGAGAGTCTTTTGGTGCCTTTCGGCAAGCTCCAAGCGTGCTGTCATGTGCCTTTTACTGAGAAGTGGCTTCCGTCTGACCACTCTACCATAAAGGCCTGATTGGTGGAATGCTGCAGAGATGGTTGTCCTTCTGGAAGGTTCTACCATCTTCACAGAGGAACTCTAGAGCTCTGTCAGTGACCATCATGTTCTTGGTCACCTCCCTGACCAAGGCCCTTCTCCCCTGATTGCTCAGTTTGGCCAGGTGGCCAGTCTTTGTGGTTCCAAACTTCTTCTATTTAAGAATGATGGAAGCCATTGTGTTCTTGGGGACCTTCAATGCTGCAGACATTTTTTGGTACCCTGTCCCAGATCTGGATAAAGTAATCCTTCTGACCCCCCCCCCCCCTTAAAAGATTTAGATGCACTGTTTGTAAAGTGGCTGTTCCACTGGATGTCATAAGGTGAACGCACCAATTTGTAAGTCGCTCTGGATAAGAGCGTCTGCTAAATGACTTAAATGTAAATGTAAATCTGTGCCTCAACACAATCCTGTCTCGGAGCTCTACAGAAAATTATTTCGCCCTCACGGCATGGTTTTTGCTCTGATATGCACTGTCAACTGTGGGACCTTCAATAGACAGGTGTAGCCTTTCCAAATCATGTCCAATCAATTGAATTTACCACAGGTGGCTCCAATCAAGTTGTAGAAACATCTCAAGGATGATCAATGGAAACAGGATGCACCTGAGCTAAAT
This sequence comes from Salvelinus fontinalis, assembly GCF_029448725.1. Taxonomy (NCBI): domain Eukaryota; kingdom Metazoa; phylum Chordata; class Actinopteri; order Salmoniformes; family Salmonidae; genus Salvelinus; species Salvelinus fontinalis. The sequence goes on along the minus strand of NC_074681.1, from coordinate 21,027,350 downwards.
TTGAGTCTCCTAGCACTGGGTCTGAATAGTTATGTAAATAAGGTATTTCTGTTTTTAAATTCGTAATAAATTAGCAAAAATGTCTTAACCTGTTTTTGCTTTGTCATTGTAGGGTATTGTGTGTAGATTGCTGAGGAATTTGTTTTATTTAATCCATTTTAAAATAAGGCTGTAATGTAACAAAATGTGGGAAAAGTCAACTGTTCTGAATACTTTCCGAAGGCACTGTTCATTTTATAAGAATCAATTACTACAGTGGTCAAACCGTGTGGCTGAAACATTCATATACTTATAATGTAGTCTATTATATGGGGCTGATGGGATTCTTGTCAGAATGCACTCTAAATCCAAACAGTAAGCCAGGAGAGTGAAACGGGTAAAAAGGTTATTCTTGTCCAGGCAAGAAATGAAGTATGACTGTCATGGCAACACCTTGAACAAATGGCACAGGACAGAACAGGTTGGATGCGGTTCTGCAAAGAATGCCCAAGTAAATCAGTAAGTTGTCAGCCTATCAGTAGGGTGACCCAAGTCTGGTAGCACCTCCTACTAGCTTGTCTCTGCAGTTTTATGCTATTTATGTGTGATACATAACTGCAGAAAAATGTGTTTAAAAAAATCGGCATGTGTTCATTCAATATGATAATAAGTATTCTAATAATTTGTTTGCTTTAGCTTTCATCAATATGCACATTTTTATCTTTTTAAACTAAGGCCCATTTGTACTTTTACCTAAACTGTACACTGCCACTAGAGGTGAATGAAAGCCTGCTTGTGTGACTGACTAAATTACTCTTCTGCCTCCCCCACCTTTTCCACCAGCCCTTGGTCTTGATGGAAAATATCTAATTTAGATTTCATGGGAGAGTTCCCTGGTGAAACTCCATCCTAATAATTGCCTTTAAAAGCAGTTTACATAGCAAACTTTTACATCCTTAGGACTATGATACCACCAAAGATGTATTTAAACCCTGGATGACTGATGCTATGTATTGGTGATTGGTCGGCCATATTGGCACTCCCCACTAGGAGCAGTCCTGGTTAAACAGTACAAATATGGCCTACGAAGATCGATCAAGATGGCAAGACAAAGTTGAGGAGCAATTCAGCAGGTCAGACATAAGGCTTAAGTGGCAGGGGCTTCTAACAACCACAACCATTTCAAAAAGAAAGCCAGTCATGTCACAGACACCAACGTCACCCTACCGGATGAGCTAAACACCTTTTTCTCACACTTCGAGCATAATGACTCTGACGAGGAGAACCCCTGAGGACAATGAGGGCTAAGGACTAACATTCTCCAGAGAGGATGTGTGCAAGTCATGCAAGCATGTTAACTCTCGCAAGGCTGCCGGCCCCAACAGCATCCCTAACCACGCCCTCAGAACATGTGCAAACCAGCTATCTGTAGAGTTTTCGGAAATGTGCAATCTCTCTGTACCTCAGGCCATTATCCCCATCTGCTTCAAGATGTCCACTATCATCCCCGTGCCCAAGAAGGGGAAAGTAACTGAGCTGAATGACTACCGACCCTTAGCACTCATCATAAAGTGCTTCAAGAGGCTAGTCAAAGATCGATAACATCACCTCCTCCCTCCTCGACACACTCAACCCTCTCCATTTCGCCTACCCCTCGACAGATCCACAGACGACGCAATTCCGCTGCACATTCCCCTTACCAACCTGAACAAAAGGAATGCATATGTGAGGATACTGTTAATTGACTACAGCTTAGCCTTCGATACCATAGTGCCCTCTAAGCTCACCACGAAGCTCACAGCCCTGGGACTGAACTCCTCCATATGCAACTGGGTCCTGGACTTCCTGACGGGCCATCCCCAGTTGGTGAAGGTTGTTAACATTACCTCCCCAACACTGATTCTCAACACGGGGCCCCACAAGGGTACGTTTTCAGTCCCCTCCTGTACTCCCTGTATACCCACGACTGGCCTCACACAGTTCCAACTCCATTATCAAGTTCGCTGACGACATGACAATAGTAGGTCTGATTACCTACAAGACGGCTTACAGAGAGGAGGTAGGCACTCTGATGGCATGGTGCCAGGTAAACAACCTGTCCCTCAAAGTCAGCAAAACAAAGGAGCTGATTTTGGACTTCAGGGGGGACCAGGCTGGGCCCCATCCTCGTCAACGGGACCGCTGTGGAGATGGTCAAAAATATCAAGTTCCTTGGCATAGACATCTCAGAGAAGCTGAAATGGTCAAAACACACAGACATTGTGGTGAAGAAGGCAGAACAGCAACTCTTCAACCTCAGGAGGCTGTAGAAATTCGGCTTGTCCCTGAAGGGTTCCCACTGCTCCCTCAACAGACATTTAGCCTGCACTCACCCTCCAATTGACATTTATAATTGTTACAGTTGTATATATTATTATTATTATTATTTGTATTATTGTTTCATTCACTTCCCTTTTTGACCTACATTGTTGGAGCTCAGAGCTTAAGAATTTCACTGTACCGTTCAACTACATCTGCGTCCCTGTTCATGTGACTAAAACTCATCTAATCATAGGAATTAATGTTATTCTTCAGTATTTCAATTAAATGTTTTAAGGACAAAATTGTATGTATTTAAGTATTTTTTGTTGTCATAGTGGGGACAGTAACATTAGTAATCTCAAAATTATACTTTAACGAAATAGGCTTTATATATATTTTTATTTTGTATTTGTATGTTTATCTCGAATAATTTAAACGTATGCAATAAGATGTCTAATCGAATAAATGTGGCAAAAACGAATGTAGACATTAATACTAAATATTTTTTACAACGGTGGGGGAGTGCCAAGATGAAGGCACGGTGACTTCAGCACAGCGCCCCCTATCAGTTATCTATATAAATCATTGCATACCACCAGGTGTAAAGGTGTGCCATAACGTCGGTAAAGACAAGTTTTCTCGCGAGACTTTCTTTGTCTTCCTGGACCAAATAGCATCTGATAGTACCGCGAAGAGGGCCAAACTTAGCCGCTACCCCCACTCTTATCCTGGGACGTTGTGTGCAGTCTATGGTCCACATCTCAGGACACGAATAACTTGTTGGCCCAACGGTCCGCTCCTTTTGAACGTTCTGCTAGGCCTAGACGGGTTTGGTGAAGACGACAGTGGGATTGTTAGCTTGAATGGCTAGCACGGATACCAAGCTAAAGCATTAACGTTACTATTGGAATGGAATGTGGTGATGGCTGTGGTCCAACCTTTGCTTTTGTAACTAGTTATCTACAGTTAGCTGTGTTGATTCATTCTTTACCTCAACTTGAAGGTAAAGTGATTAATTTAACAACATACGTGTCTTACTAGCTTGCTAATTCTTTGTTTCCATAATGTTAGCTTGCTAGCCAGTTTATTGCTAACGTTAGCTATTGCCTCCTGTGACGGCCAATAACTAACGAGTCACAGCTAACGTATCCAGCCATCTACCGTTAGTTAGCTAGTCTGGTCTAAAATACCTAGTTAACTAGACACCTCATTGTCACCCCTGTTGATTCGATAGATTCACAGGCTAGTTTGAGAGCTAATTGGCTAGGCAGGCCTGGGGCATTTTGGATCTGCCAACAGCATTCAGTCACTCTTCTGGCGACACAGAAAGTTGGGGTCAAGAGACTCAACGCTGGTATCTAGCAAGTTATTCACTAAAACAAAACATGGCCCCCAAAAAAAGACCAGTGCGGCTTAACATCACTCCCACCGCTGGTGAGGGAGGATTGTCCACCTCCACAACCATCGCAGCTGCCTCTGAGTAAGTGTAACTCCTTAGCCAGCTGGCTACTGTTAAACTCAAATTCAAGTCAACCTCTACTTTCATGTGAGAATTCACCTCTAATTCTCCCTACTCCTTCGCTCTCAGTGCTAACCTGGAAGCCCTACAGAAGAAATTGGAGGAGTTGGATCTGGACGAGCAGCAGAAGAAGCGCCTGGAGAATTTCCTTACCCAGAAGGCCAAGGTGGGCGAACTGAAAGACGATGACTTCCATCGCATTTGTGAGTTGGGTGTCGGTAACGGAGGCGTGGTCAACAAGGTGTGCCACAAACCCTCAGGCCTCGTCATGGCCAGAAAGGTAAGTGGTGTGAATGCTGTTGCCAGTCTGAAATCAACCCCCTGACCCTTTTCTTAGATCAGGAAGGACCGGGTGGGTGTGAATGCTGTTGCCAGTCTGAAATCAACCCCCTGACCCTTTTCTTAGATCAGGAAGGACCGGGTGGGTGTGAATGCTGTTGCCAGTCTGAAATCAACCCCCTGACCCTTTTCTTAGATCAGGAAGGACCGGGTGGGTGTGAATGCTGTTGCCAGTCTGAAATCAACCCCCTGACCCTTTTCTTAGATCAGGAAGGACCGGGTGGGTGTGAATGCTGTTGCCAGTCTGAAATCAACCCCCTGACCCTTTTCTTAGATCAGGAAGGACCGGGTGGGTGTGAATGCTGTTGCCAGTCTGAAATCAACCCCCTGACCCTTTTCTTAGATCAGGAAGGACCGGGTGGGTGTGAATGCTGTTGCCAGTCTGAAATCAACCCCCTGACCCTTTTCTTAGATCAGGAAGGACCGGGTGGGTGTGAGCCGATTGATGGGATATTTGCCTGAGGGCACTATCTAATGGTTTATATGTCACCATATTGCTTAAACCTGTCTGATCCTTTCAGATGGGAAGCAGTTAGGGGTTGATTTCAGACTAGCCACAAGGTAAAAACAAATCGGTTGATGTGCCTTTTGAGCAAGGCTCTTAACCCTAATTTGCTCCATGGGGGGCAGTATAAATTGTACTGTTTTTTTTATTGATTATATTGCATATGATGTGATCCAGTAATAACAATTGTTCACAAGAAAAGACTAGGCACATATTTCTGTAATGGTAGCAAAACAATTAAGGTGGCCATTTTGAACCAGCAAAACCAGCGTACTTATGGCCATTAGTGATGAGACAAAGACATATTGATTTTTGGTGTGTATGTATTGCATTCATCCTCCTTCCTTAGCTGATCCATCTGGAGATCAAGCCAGCCATCAGGAACCAGATCATCAGAGAGCTACAGGTGCTGCTTTTGTTATTTAATTTAGCATTATCAATAACTTAATATCATGTTTAAACCAAATCAATTCTTAAAGAAGAGTATTCCTTATGTGTTTAAACCCACCTCTCTCGGTCTCCCTCAGTTGCTACATGAGTGTAATTCTCCCTACATCGTTAGTTTCTACGGGTCCTTTTACAGCGACGGCGAGATCAGCATCTGCATGGAACACATGGTAAAGGATGGGGGAAAGAGTGGGGGTGAGAGAGGGTGTCTTTCAAGAGCAAGTTAAATAATTTTGTGGAGTAGGGTTGAGATAGTAAAATTGTAATGCAGGTAGACTCGGACCATGTCATACTGTGAAGTGTTTATGTGAGGTGGTTGTGATTGAGTTGCTCTCCTCTCTCCCTGTAGGATGGGGGCTCTCTGGACCAGGTGCTGAAGGAGGCCAGGAGGATCCCTGAGGAGATCCTGGGGAAAGTCAGCATCGCTGTGAGTATCATCAAACTAGGGGTGTTTTTATTTAACCTTTATTTACCTAGGGGTGTGCCAAGTAGTTGGACAAAACAAGTATCGTAACGGATATGGGCAATATTTTTGATGCCATTATGATCAGAGTATTTTTTTGTAATTATCTGTGATGGGGGTTAATATTCAGGTGCCAGCATCTTTTTCATGTCAGTCAGTTGTGCAAGGTTCTACATGGTCTAAGTAACTCAACTGGCTAGTTTGCATGTCTGTAAAGAGAAGGGTGGGCTTTTTGTTGAACTTGCTGCTCTGATTGGATAGTGTATTTTTCCATCCACTCGCTTCACCCGATCAGTTTTCCTCATATGTTTTCAGTCTGATCATTTCTATTGCTGCTGCCTGCTACTATGATTATTCACATGGCGTGGACGTTTCTTATCAACATATCAATGTGCATAATATCTAACAAGCGGAGCGAGGATAGGTGAGAAAATATGAATTGCTGATGCTCATTCTGACTGAATGACGGCTAACTAGGCTGCCCGCTGCAAATTGAGGAAACAGACACACCCCTCCGTGCGCTGCTCCTAAACTGCAGCTTTTTTTTGCAGTGAGAATGTGCAGGGAGGTATTTTGCCAACATCTATTTAGGCATATTAAAACACTTTTCGATCATGAGTATCATCTGAGCCAACTGGCAACTTACGGATACGAATACGAGTATGGCCATGTCGGCACACCCCTACAACAAACCATAGCTAGCTACATATGAAGATAGTAATGCATGTCTATTGTTTCCCAAAGGATAGATATAGTGTTTGACAACTCCAAGTGTGCTCTTGAAACTGGGCAAAAACGGCAACATTTTCACATCTCCACAGGTTCTAAGAGGGTTAGCGTATCTACGAGAGAAACACCAGATCATGCACAGAGGTACACATTGATGCTATGCATTTGAATTTACGTACAGTGCATAGGTAGATACATTTTTCACTGCGTTCTTCTGTGCCTGTGTGTGTACCCTCCTGTCCCCCAGACGTAAAGCCCTCTAATATCCTGGTCAACTCTCGTGGGGAGATCAAGCTGTGTGACTTCGGGGTGAGCGGCCAGCTGATTGACTCCATGGCCAACTCCTTCGTGGGAACACGTTCCTACATGTCGGTGCGTACCCCTGATTCTGTTTGTTTGTGTGAGAGAGTACGTGTGTGTGTGTGTGTGTGTGTAAGCCATCTATCTCTGTGTCTCTAACCAACAGCCAGAGAGATTGCAGGGCACCCACTACTCTGTCCAGTCTGATGTGTGGAGCATGGGGCTGTCTCTGGTGGAGCTGTCTATCGGCCGGTATCCCATCCCCCCTCCTGACGCCAAGGAGCTGGAGGCCATCTTTGGCCGGCCCATCATGGACGGGACCGAGGGAGAAATGCACAGCAGCACCTCTCCCCGACCCAGACCCCCCGGGGGCAGACCTGCCAGCGGTCAGAACACACACACACACACCCACAGCCTCTTTCGTAGATAGAGATCATTTACATATTTGTACTGATGATCTCAATAATGTTTTACTGTTAATCAGGCCACGGTCCTGCGATGGCCATCTTTGAGCTGCTGGACTACATCGTCAACGAGGTAAACACTGCTGAGGATTACCCCTCCCCCATGGCCATAGATAGAAGAATGCAAATGATTGTCACGGAACGGAAGCTAGAATAGAATATGACCAAACTACTGTTATATCCATGGCATGGTGTATAGATGGGCTCGTTATTGATTATGATCATGATTTTGTTACAGCCTCCCCCCAAGCTGCCTCATGGAGTATTCACATCTGATTTCCAGGACTTTGTGACTAGATGGTGAGTTCTCCTCAGTCTGAATGATTTATGAATACAATGCCTTGATTTAATAATTTGATCAAATCAAACTTTATATGCCACATGCGCTGAAAACAACAAGTGTAGACTTTACTGTGAAATGCTTACTTACAAGCCCTTAACCAACAGTGCAGTTCAAGAAGATCTCACTATATCAGATTTCTCTTGTGCTTCCTCAGTCTCATCAAGAACCCAGCAGACCGGGCGGACCTGAAGATGCTGATGGTGAGTGTTGGCCTTTGGACTGAAGAGCACTGGGAGGGACTGAAGAGAGAAAAGCTAGCCCTTTGACAGAAAAGCGAGCCATATTGGATTCCAGTCCCTTGCTGTTGGCTGCTTAGCTAATGGTTATATTAACTAAAGAGATAGACAGGATTGATATGTCACAGTACATGATTAGCTGAATCACATATGGATCTTTGTACTGAGCCATGTGTCTCTTGTGTTTGTTTCAGAACCACACTTTTATCAAGCGCTCGGAGGTAGAGGAGATGGACTTCGCTGGCTGGCTCTGTAAAACCATGGGGCTAAACCAACCCAGCACTCCCACACGCACTGTAGACTAATCACACGCACACACTCAGACAGACATGCAGCGGCCTGAACACATACAGACAAATGGCCACACATAGACATGCAGCATATATATATCACACACACGCTTTTCTTGTCAGCCACCTCTCCTCCTTCAGGTGATCCAAGTATGAACTGGCCCTATTGGCCCTAAAGCCTCCATTCAGTCACTCTTCTCTAACCATTAGTGCTGAGCGATTAACCAACATTTCGTTTAAAAAAAAATTGTTATTAAACAACTAATTGGCCGACGCTTTTTTTTTGTGTGAACCTAATGCACTGTTTCTCACGAGAAATCAAGTCAAGAACTACAGTATGTGGGATGCTGGGCTGAAGGGAGTTGTAGTTTTCATTAAGAAAATATTAAACCTAGTTCAATGCAGAAACGTGGTAATTAACTACAATTGACATTAATCCATTGCGTCTGTTTTTTCCGTCTCGGATAGAGACGTATCAGAGAGGAAGTGGCTAAGCGAGAGGCTTCACTCGCCAAAATAAGCCGACCTAAGCTTGTCGCCTGCCTTCGCGCCTTTGGGACAATTCATGTTATTCGGGCGGTGACATGAGCATCTCAACATTAAATACAGATCTCTGTACGGATAAACTTTCATGTCTGCTACGTTATGTACACACAGACTGCAGCATGAGAGAGGAATGTACACAACACAATGACGAGAGGGACAGACGCTGTTAGTTATCTACTTTGAAGAACTAGTCAAATGATTTTGCCAGACAGCTCTACAGCATAGGCAGGCTAGCTAAATAGGATGACTAAAAACAGTAGAGTACGGGGAGCACATAACATTAGATGGCCTGGCGGACTGCTACTGCCTGAGCAGAGATTACTATTATTTTTCATTCCTTAAAGTCAAGTAATCAGATAAAAACTAAGTAATATGCACAACTAAAATGTTTTATTTCATTGGAATTTACACTCTCTATTGATGTCTACCCAATGTGGACCTGACAGACAATGGAATATTTAAGGTTTTGGCAATTGAATGTTGACTATTTTAGGCTTTGGAATTTCTATTAAAAAAACCCTCTAAAATCATTGTGAATCCTTATTTCAGCATGCATTCAATAATTTTTTCAAACATCAAAATGAATAACTGAACCGACCTCAAAGCACTAATCGCTCAGCACTACTAGCTATGTCAGAAATAAACCCTCAGTTACAACCTTAATCGGGATTGCTTCACTGGTTGGGTTGGGCCAACCCCTGACTGTTCATCTATCATACTGTAACAGAAGCCTGCATCCCCATACCGCTTCCCCTTGTCTGGATGTTGTAATCTGCAGTATCAACGGGATGGCATCGAGGAGCTTCATTCTCCAGGAAGAGCAGACATAATTTATAAAGTGAAAGATGGGCTCTGGTCAGAGGCTTAATTTATTTTTATTTGACCTTTATTTAACTAGGCAAGTCAGTTAAGAACAAATTCTTATTTTCAATGACGGCCTAGGAACAGTGGGTTAACTGCCTGTTCAGGGGCAGAACGACAGATTTGTACCTTGTCAGCTCGGGGATTTGAACTTGCAACCTTTCGGTTACTAGTCCAACGCTCTAACCACTAGGCTACCCTGCCGCCCCGGCACATACTCCGGGGCGGCACATACACATACTCCCTAGCCGAGATCTGTGAGTTAACAATCTTCACGGTCACCATGTTGGCACCAAATGTTTGGGTTTTGACATGTCTATCTACCTGCTGCAACTTCCCCTAAACTCCTTTTCTTGTTTTGGGTTGCTTTAACATCGGAAGCCTTTTGAGCAGAGAGGTTATGCAGAAATATGCCCCCTACAAAAAAATAAACAGACAGGAAAGTTGAGCAAGACCTATTTCAGTTTCCTGAGTAAAAATACATCTACACTTCATCTGTTTCGAGACGATAATCTTTTGCATTTCTTATTTATTTAGCTTTTCGATTACGATTCACTCGGTAGGAACAGTAACCTCAACTTCAGTCACTCGGTAGGAACAGTAACCTCAACTTCAGTCACTCTGTAGGAACAGTAACCTCAACTTCAGTCACTCTGTAGGAACAGTAACCTCAACTTCAGTCACTCTGTAGGAACAGTAACCTCAACGTCAGTCACTCTGTAGGAACAGTAACCTCAACGTCAGTCACTCTGTAGGAACAGTAACCTCAACGTCAGTCACTCTGTAGGAACAGTAACCTCAACGTCAGTCACTCTGTAGGAACAGTAACCTCAATGTCAGTCACTCTGTAGGAACAGTAACCTCAACGTCAGTCACTCTGTAGGAACAGTAACCTCAATGTCAGTCACTCTGTAGGAACAGTAACCTCAACGTCAGTCACTCTGTAGGAACAGTAACCTCAACGTCAGTCACTCTGTAGGAACAGTAACCTCAATGTCAGTCACTCTAGGAACAGTAACCTCAACGTCAGTCACTCTGCAGAAACAGTAACCTCAACGTCAGTCACTCTGTAGGAACAGTAACCTCAACGTCAATCACTCTGCAGGAATAGTAATCACAACGTCATTGCCCACAGCTACAGTGTGACATTGGTCTTTTTGCCAGGCAATTGGTATTATAACAATCATGATTAGGAGTTGATGTACATCACAGGAGGTTGGTGGTAATGGCTGGAGTGGAATGGTATCAAACACATGGATTCCACATTTACTCTGTTCCAGCCCTTATGAGCCGTCCTCTCCTCTGCAGCCTCCACTGATGTAGATGTAAATATCGTTACATATGAGTATGTCTACACATGTCTTGGTGTATGTGGATTCAGATATGTAAAGCATATATACAAACATTAGTTTATTTTCTTTTGGCAGATTGTTATGAGTGTAGTGTTTGTGTCCATGAGAAAGCTTATGATACTGAAATACTGCACTAATCATTCAACTTCGGGTGTCTTTCGACAAGGGTAGCGTTTAAGGTCAACAATGCTGCTCTGAGGTCCAGACCACAAGTCTAAAGTAGTTTAGTCTCCTTCATCTGCACCGTTCTGAAAGCACAGGATAGGTGAAAACACTATTGAGAATATCTGCTGCCCATGTTTTGCTTTCACCTGTCCAATTATTTTACATCAGTGAAGTTTAAGGAAAGGAGACTAGAAAAGGATGACACTTAAATTACAGCGATGCAACCTTATTGTCTGTGAAAGGGGAAGCCATTTAGACTATTGAGATGCAGCCCTAGTGTCTGTGTCCTGGCCAGACTCCCTCCATCCCTTTGTCTATAGGAGAGATTCATGGCTGACCTGTGTTGGGGAATGAACACACTAACCAGAGTAAATTCTATCTTTATATCATAATTTACTGTACGAGTCAATGTTGGACACATCTAGTCATTCAAGGGTTTTTCTTTATCTTTGCTATTTTCTACATTGTATAATAATTAGGACATCAACTATGAGAGAACACCATATGGAATCATGTAGTAACCAAAAAAGTGTTATACGAATCAAAATATGTTATATTTGAGATTCTTCAAAGTAGCAACCCTTTGCCTTGATTACTGCTTTGCACGCTCTTGGCATTCTCTCAACCAACTTCAGGAGGAATGCTTTTCCAACAGTCTTGAAGGAGTTCCCACATATGCTGAGCACTTATTGCCTGCATTTCCTTCACTCTGCGGTCCAACTCATCCCAAACCATCTCAATTGGGTTGTGGTCGGGTGATTGTGGAGGCCAGGTCATCTGATGCAGCACTCCATCACTCTCCTTGGTTTAAATAGCCCTTACACAGCCTGGATGTGCGTTGGGTCATTGTCCTGTTGAAAACAAATGATAGTCCCACTAAGCGCTAACCAGATGGGATGGCGTATCACTGCAGAATGCTGTGGTAGCCATGTTGTGTGCCTTGAATTCTAAATAAATCACAGTGTCACCACCATCACACCTCCTCCATGCTTCATAGTGGGAACCACATGCAGAGATCATCCGTTCACCAACTCTGCGTCTCACAAAGACACGGCGGTTGGAACCAGAAACCTCTAATTTTGACTCATCAGACCAAAGGACCGATTTCCACCGGACTAATGTCCATTGATCGTGTTTCTTGGCCCAAGCAAGTCTCTTCTTATTGGTGTCATTTAGCAGTGGTTTCTTTGCAGAAATTCGACCATGAAGGCCTGATTCACGCAGTCTCCTCTGAATAGTTGAAGTTGAGATGTCTGTTACTTGAACTCTGTGAAGTATTTATTTGGGCTGCAATCTGAGGCTGGTAACTAATGAACTTATCCTCTGCAGCAGAGGTAACTCTGGGTCTTCCTTTCCTGTGGCGGTCTTCATGAGAGCCAGTTTCATCATAGTGTTTGATGGTTTTTGCGTCTGTACTTGAAGAAACGTTCAAAGTTCTTAATGTTCTGGATTGACTGACCTTCATGTCTTAAAGTAACGATGGACTGTCGTTTCTCTATGCTTATTTGAGCTGTTCTTGCCCTAATATGGACTTAGCCCTATTTGGTAAAATACAGTCTTCTGTATACCACCCCTAACTTGTAACAACATAACTGATTGGCTCAAATGCATTAAGAAGGAAAGAAATTCCACAAAGTAACTTAACAAGGCACACCTGTTAGTTGAAATGCTTTCCGGTGACTACCTCATGAAGCTGGTTGAGAGAATGCCAAGAGTGTGCAAAGCTGTCATCAAGGCAAAGGGTGGCTACTTTGAAGAACCTCAAATATAAAATACATTTTGGATTTGTGTACCACTTTTATGGCTACTACATGATTCCATATATGTTATTTCAGAGTTTTGATGTCTTCACTATTATGTAGAAAATAGTAAAAATACACAAAAAAACTTGAATGAGTGGGTGTCCAAACTTTTGGTACTATATATATATATACATATATACAGCAGGGTATGGATATGCCATTGAAATAAGTGCATTTCTGTATCCTGGGGGGGTTGAGGGCCTTTCGCTGCTTTCTTTGGTTAATTTTGTGTATTTCTTCTAAATAACGTTTAAAAACTAGGAATGGTTTGTCCCACGGCAAAACCGTCTAAGCTTTGTCTTTGTAAGTCATAATTGTCAATAAATGGTATGTGTTGTCACAACGGAACACGGGACTCTTATTGTTCTCTTCTGGAAGCATTACATTCATGACACCACTAGGGGGCCGTATAGAAATTCATAGGCATCGTCAGAGGCGCTTAGGGTAGAATTATCCCTCAGGCACAGAAATAGGACCAGTTTACCAAGAGAGGAAAACTGCAAATCTGACCTTAGATTAGTGTCTAAAACAGGGGTGTCAAACATACAGCCCGTGGGTGGTTTGAATAAAAATATATATATACATAGTTATACTTTGAGGGGGAATTATACCTTAAAATCACTAAAACCAAATTGAAACTGTAGAAATGCTAATGGGCCTACATATATACAGTTCCTTGACTGTCCAGCTCACTAATAATCACAGAAATGAAAGCTAAACAGTCAAGGAGTATAGAAAATTCAAAATTCAAATTCAAAATTCATGATGGATAGATTATTATCTTTTGTTAATTTTGACGGCGAGGAAATATAACATTTCAGTGCGGACCTCCGGACCTTGTTGAAGACCGAATGTGGCCCCCAGTGCAAAATGAGTTTGACACCTCTGGTCTAGAAACAACTTCATCATATTTCCTCAAAGGCCACTAGTAGAGTCATGAGAAGCAAAGGCATGTCAGGTTCAACAAATCCCCCACAGCCTACCTTAGCTATGTGCTGCGTTAATTATATTCTGGTTGTGTGTTTGTGTGTGTGTGCGTGTTTGCATTCTCGCACTTGTGTGTGTGTGTCAGTGGAGGCTGGTGGGAGGAGCTATAGGAGGACGGGCTCATTGTAATGGTTAAAATGGAACAGAATCATACATGTGGTTTCCATATGGTTGATGTGTTTGATACCGTTCCATTTATTCCATTCCAGCCATTACAATGAGCCCGTCCTCCTATAGCTCCTCCCACCAGCCTCCACTGGTGTGTGTGTGTGTGTATGCTTGTGTTGGGGTTGTAGGGGATAAGTCTAAAGCTTCGAGAGCTCAGTTTGTAGCATTGTGTGTGTGCAGGTTATTGTATATGTCTTTGTGTGTGTATGCACGTTTGGGTGTGGTGGGGGGCAGGTCTAGAACTTGGAGAGGTGGGGGAGATTGGGGGGGGGGGGGCTCTAAGACACTGCGGCAGTAAAACAGCAAAGTCTGCAGTGATTAATATGCAAATATGCAAATGAGAGGGTAATTAAGATCCTGCGTTCGTCAGTGGCTCTTTGATTGCTAATGAATTCCAATCTGCAAGAAAGGGGGAGGGGAAGATGAGAAAAAGACTAGTAAAAAAAGAGAGAAAAGAGAGATGGAGAAGAGTAGAGAGAGGTATATTGCACCTCTATTCGCGTTTTATGTAAACCGGAAAGGGTAATGGGGGTCCATCATGAATGAGTGAATGAATGCTTAGATGGATGAATGAAAAGTAGATTAATGCTTTGATTTATTGTCATGACAGAATGTCTCTGTCAGAGAGGGATGGGTGTGGTTGTTGTTTAACAGTGACTAACGCACATCATCACCAAACATACAGCGTGGCGCTAGCCATGCTCGCCACGGGGAGCAAGAGAGATGCATGCTGGTAACAGTGATGCTTTTGACCCCCGTTGAGATAGAGAGCGAGAGAAAAAGAGAACGTGAGGTACCCTAGGCAGGGGGGTTTGCAGTGGCAGCATATGTGTCGTGGAGCACGAAGGATGTTATTTTGATATTTTTGGCAAGCAGTAACTTCACACATGGGCAGACACACTGCTGTTATTGTTGTTTCCGTGCTCCCTTGACACACCTAATTCTCTCTCCCTCCCTGCCCATCGCTCACACAATATACTGTATCACTCTCTCTCCTTACTTAGCCTTCACCCCCCCACCCATCTCTCTCTCTATCTCTCTGTTGTTCTCTTGCATCTTATGTTAACAACACCTCTTTACAAACATCATAATAGAGGTCATTGTGTTGCTTTAAAATTAAATTGTTCTTATACACTGATCTAAGATATGTTTTTTGGTTTGTTTTTCATAATAACTGATTCTAGCAGTGATTACGACGGGCTGGTCCTAGATTTGCACTACTGGGAGTATTTTGTGTTTTGTTACAGGAAACAGGAAACCATAGTCACGTTTCAGGAAGCCCCAGGTTGTGCACACTGTACCTGATGCGTGGGTGGCTGCACCGGGGCCTACCACGGAGAGAAGAGAGTTGTGAGTGTAGAGAGAGGGAGCCCAGTGAAAGCGTAGGTGGAGAAGAAGGTGCTTTAGGGTTAGGAAGACGGGGTTCCACGCTCAAAATAGCTTTTCTTACCTTTGCGTGGGCCTATAGGTAAACCATACCACAGTACAATGTTGCTGCAGTGCAAATATTGCTCTACTTACATAAAAACAATCTTTCACGTTTTTACAGAAGAAGTGGTAAGACCTTCCCACAGTCTAGTAAATCTGGGACATGGTAACCTTTTGTCATTAACTGCTCATAGCTGTAAGGGGAGGCAAGTATATCTGAAAATGTATAACAGGGATAACATCAGCTTCGAATCAGCATAACAATACAGATCATTACAACATCAGCACAGTAGTCAGGACGTAAGGGGGGGGAGAGCAGGTCTGTATACATCAATGATGTCGCTCTTGTTGCTGGTGATTCTCTGATCCACCTCTACGCAGACGACACCCTTCTGTATACTTCTGGCTCTTCTTTGGACACTGTTTTAACTAACCTCCAGATGAGCTTCAATGCCATACAACTCTCCTTCCGTGGCCTCCAACTGCTCTTAAATGCAAGTAAAACTAAATGCATGCTCTTCAACCGATCGCTGCCCGCACCTGCTCGCCCGTCCAGCATCATTACTCTGGACGGTTCTGACTTAGAAAATGTGGACAACTACAAATACCTAGGTGTCTGGTTAGACTGTAAACTCTCCTTCCAGATTCATATTAAGCATCTCCAATCCAAAATGAAATCTAGAATCGGCTTCCTATTTCGCAACAAAGCATCCTTCACTCATGCTGCCAAACATATCCTTGTAAAACTGACCATCCTACCGATCCTCGACTTCGGCGATGTCGTTTATAAAATAGCCTCCAACACTCTACTCAACAAATTGGATGCAGTCTATCACAGTGCCATCCTTTTCGTCACCAAAGCACCATATACTATCCACCACTGCGACCTGTGCGCTCTCGTTGGCTGGCCCTCGCTTCATACTCGTCACCAAATCCACTGGCTCCAGGTCATCTACAAGTCTTTGCTAGGTAAAGCCCCGCCTTATCTCAGCTCACTGGTCACCATAGCAGCACCCACCCGTAGCACGTGCTCCAGCAGGTATATTTCACTAGTCACCCCCAAAGCTAATTCCTCCTTTGGCCGCCTTTCCTTCCAGTTCTCTGCTGCCAATGACTGGAACGAATTGCAAAAATCACTGAAGCTGGAGACTCATATCTCCCTCACTAGCTTTAAGCACCAGCTGTCAGAGCAGCTCACAGATCACTGCACCTGTACATAGCCCATCCATAAATAGCCCATCCAGCTACCTCATCCCCATACTGTATTTATTTATTTATTTTGATCCTTTGCACCCCAGTATCTCTACATGTACATTCATCTTCTGCACATCTATCACTCCAGTGTATAATTGCTATATTGTAATTACTTCGCCACTATGGCCTATTTATTGCCTTACCTCCCTTATCTTAACTCATTTGCGCACACTGTATATAGACTTTTTTAGATTTTTTCTACTGTATTATTGACTATATGTTTGTTTATTCCATATGTAACTCTGTGTTGTTGTATGTGTCGAACTGCTTTACTTTATCTTGGCCAGGTCGCAGTTGTATATGAGAACTTGTTCTCAACTAGCCTACCTGGTTAAATAAAGGTGATATTTTTTTTTTTTAATATAAGGAAACGAGGTGAACATCTCATTGTGGGTCTGTGAAGCCACACGTGTGGTGGGCTCTGGGTTCTCGTGAAGCCTGGATCAGATGTACAGTACCAGTCAAAAGTTGACACACCTACTAATTTCTACATTGTAAAATAATAGCGAAGACATCAAAACTATGAAATAACACATATGGAATCATGTAGTAACCAAAAAAGTGTTAAACAAATAAACCGCTGTGTCTTTGTGCGACAGAGTAGGTGAACGGATGATATCTTTATGCGTGTGGTTCCCACCGTGAAGCATAGAGGAGGAGGTGTGAGGGTGTTTTACTGGTGACACTGTCAGTGATTTATTTAGAATTCAAGGCCCACTTAACCATCATGGCTACCACAACATTCTGCAGCAATACACCATCCCATCTGGTTTGCGCTTAGTGGAACTATCATTTATTTTTTAACAGAACAATGACCCAAAACACAACTCCAGGTTGTATAATTTGAAGAATCTAAAATATATTTCGATGTTTAACACTTTCTCTGTTACAACATGACACATACAACGTATGTGTTATTTCATAGTTTTGATGTTTTCACTATTATTCCACAATGTAGAAAATAGTCAAAGTAAAGAAAAACCCTTGAATGAGTAGGTGTGTCCAAACCTCTGACAGGTACTGCAGTTCAACTCAATACCTTTTTTTAAATTATCTTGAAACACACATACATATGAGTGTCACGTTCCTGACCTATTTCTGTTAGTTTATGTGTGTTAGTTGGTCAGGACCTGAGGTTGGGTGGGCATTCTATGTTTTCTGTTTCTGTGTTGGTTTTTGGGTTGCCTGGTATGGCTCTTAATTAGAGGCAGGTGTTTGGCGTTCCTCTAATTAAGAGTCATATTTAGGTAGGCGTTGTCACAGTGTTCGTTGTGGGTGATTGTCTTCCGTGTCTGTGTCTGTACACCACGCGGGACTGTTTACGGTTTGTTCGGTTTGTGTAGCCTATGTTCCTATTCGTGCGTTTTTCTTGTTTTATGTAAGTACGTCGTTTAGGTCTGTCTACACCGTTTGTTGTTTTTTTTGTTAGTTTATCAAGTTCGTGTTTTCGTTAAATAAATATGTCTTTTCACTACGCTGCGCCTTGGTTCCCTCAATACTCCTCCTCTTCCGAAGATGAAGAGGAGGAGGACTGCCGTTACAATGAGCCGCAGACACATGCTGTGTTTGTTTATTTTACCACCAGAAGACTCATTTCACGAGGACCAGGTGCCGAGTCCTGAGTCTGTATCACATGTCATTGCCTCTACAAACCAAAGGGAAAAACCAGGCTCTCTCTTTCTCCTTTTTTTAACACACACACACACTATACTATACACACTTCATGTCGGACCCAGCTGTTAGTTAGGCTACTTAGTGCCCGACCCCACCTCAACTGATGAAGCTTTGGTTCATTCAGGCAATTAATTATGGACTACTTCCCGCTGTGGAGGGTACACTACAATCATCCAAACTTCTAACTCCTTTGACTACTGATGGACACAAATAATATTGACAGGGGTCTTGGGTTTAAGCCAACGGCCAACACCATTAGTGGGTTTATCATCGTGGGCTTAGAGTGACTTAAGTCTCAATGATACAAATGGGGTCAGAATATAGCCTTTGAAAAAGGTTGTGAAAAAACACTTAAAAGAAAAAATATTAAAAGTCTCATCCTCATCCCAAATATAGGATGATAGCCCAGAATATTCTATATTAATTCATAACTCATCACAGTAATAGAACTGTTAAACACCTTTCCCTGTGATATGTACTCCTTGGCACACAAAAAATTATTCAATTTAAGTGGTCTCCCCTTTTTCTCCCTCTGTTGCTCGCTCGCTCTCTATCTCCCTCCCTCCTGGTCTTTATAACACATGGTATACAGTATGTTGCTGGCCATATAGTTTCCCTACCCCCCACGCTATACAGTCTTACTGTGGTCCCTGGTCTTGTCCACAAATTCTTCACCTCTCAGAGTCTACTAAGTCATAAGCTAGGGCTACTAGGCATGGTTAGTCCTCTCTCTGTGTGTCAGGTCAAGATTTGGTTGCAGAAAGGAAAAATACTGTGTTCTTTTCTCTGCTGATGCATAAGACTCCTGAGCTCACAAGCTGTTTCCACAAAGGGTCGATGTAAAAGCCAAATGCTGCTGCAGTCTGTACTTTTAAAACCTTAAACCACACTTTCACGCCACCGAGGTGGAGCCATTTGTCGAACACAGCTTTCAGTGACACACACACACACACACATGCTCACACACACAAGAAAAGCAGCAATCCTAACCCTGATCTGCCTCCTCAAATAATTTAGTGCAAAAGAAAATAAGAATACCGGTAGGCTAGATTATGATTGTTAATTAAATGTTTACAATCTGTATCCATGTAATCTTATATCATAGATGTTATGTCCCTACCTCCACAATAATATTTCACTAAAGGATAGGATAGGTCTGTACATCAAATTAGCCCTATAATAGATTAAATTAATTAGGAGACTACTAATCTGAACACCAACATTACCTAAGGTTTATGGTAAAAACATTTTTTTTTACAGAATTCTTCGACTGAATTGTATAAGCCCCGTGGAAAAATATATATGTGTTGCTTGTTGTTGTACCTAATATGAGGATGCATATTTTGCAATAGTTGAAAGTTGAATAATAGCCTTCATCAATAACGGCATCGTCCATTTATGCACCGTTGTTGCTGTTAAAAACATTAATCAAACGCTGTCCTTGGCTGATACTTGATGGGGTAACATTGGAGGCAGGCCCAACGAATACTGTCGATATATATTTGGACCTTTTTGCTGTCAATCAGATTTTTGTGGCATACCATTGGTTGTGCGTCTGCGGTAGCCTATTATCATTCCATCTCGCACTGTTTCTGGTCTGTCACTCTTCAGTTTTCCGAGGTCTCCTTCCGCAAATCAACGTAGTTCGCATGGCTTGCGATAAAAAAAACATGACATTTTAATGCAACGACAATTACACTGATGCTGTACAGTATTTGAGTTGATCTCCATATACAATTGTTACAGGATGATTATCAAAAATGTGTGTCTGGTTGTAGGGCGTTTGAAATAGGACACCGCTGGTCATTTAACGTTCTCGTACGCCGCGGAAGGATACTCTTTTGGAACCGACAATGTGGAGGCTGTTAAAATGTCTACTCGGAAGATGAAATGGTTACAATTGTAGCAACTAAAATTATCGCATGATATATCACAAGAGTTATGAATCTATTTGCAATCATTGTTTCATTTTCGTGACGTGGACTGTATAACGAACCAAGGGTTTGGTAGAACACACGATATCGTCGTTTGGTCTTCGTCTACAGTCCGGAGTACGGAGAGGGAATCTATCCCCAACTTTATGTTTTTCTCTCTACTCCAAGCGTTCATTTTTTCCCGTTGGATGCCACATAATTGAATAGAGGTTACTGAAAGGTAAATATACCTCATCACACGCTGTACATTTGTGAATTATATTATGGTTTTGCAGGGGCATTGAGCAACTTTAGCAAATAATTTTGAGTTGTGTGAGGAGCACGGGCGGAGAAAGCGGGGTCTTGAGTTTTTGTCCGGCCTGGGCAATGGGAGCGAGCGTGCAGCAGTTGGGCAGTACTTGCAGCCTTGTGGGAAAATACTTCTTTGTTCACTTTGCGCAACATTGTAAAGTTTAAAAGTAACCTAACATGCCCGTTCGAACGGCAAAATTCTCGCAGTGATACTATTGCCATGTCTGTATTCATATTTTATTGAATAACAAGCCACATACATTTTTTTGAAGGTTCACAACTTTTGTTAAATATTTAGAGAAACTTCGTGGTGCAGAGGAAAGTTGCGCCCAGAAATGCACGCTTGTCTCAAATGTATGGGTCAAATAGGTTGTTTGGTTTTGTACGTCTTATGTGTATTATGAAGTAAATGTTCAAATTTCTCTCAATTCCCAGTTATGTGCTCAATATTTTCCACTGTTTATTTCGCATTTGGCAGGAAATCCCCCCCCCCGTGCTGAACCCCTTGAACATAAAAAAAAAAAACACATGTGAAAATGTTTTACGCACGGTTCTGAAATTCTTACTTCGTTTTTTTTATCATAGGTCCGTTGAATTTGATACCCAAAGAGTGCGACGCTTACTCCTTTGTTCTAGCCTTCATCACAAACTTTGCCAGGGCCTGACTCTTTGTTTTAAGTTTATTGGAAGCTACTTAACAACCGGTTTCTCACCCATCTAAAAAGCACGAATTTAACAATAATTCTACGAAATAGTCTGTGTTGACATAACGCGTTCGTTATGGTAAAACCTGCACTCTGGGGATTCCATCACAATCCGCAAAAACTATTTACATTCTCCGAAGTAGAGGGCCAGAAGATTTGGGAATGGGACATCCAGAGAAATGTCAGGCAACTGTTACAACTCTGTTGCAACTTGACTTTCTGAATCAATCAACAAGATTATAATACATTCATCTTCAATAGAAATGCATGCTTCAGTGTGCTCCATATACTATAGTCATGTCCCTTAAAAACATAATGATTGTTATTCTAAGGGACAGATCGACATTTACTGGAGGGGAAGGGCTGGTCCAACTCAAGGTGTCATACATTTTTTTTTTGCCCCTCCCCAATGTAAAAAAAATATTTTCACATTACTGTCCCCTTTGTACAATGAAATTGAGACCCCCCCCCCCCCCATAACATTAACTCAATAAAATGTACAATAACTAGTGCCCCTGTGTTTATATACGTGGATATCGACTTTGCCACTTTTGTGGCGCAGTCGATGCCACACGGGGCTACTGGCCGGAAGGTTGGGGGTTCACAGACATGCTCACTCTCCCTGCCTGTTTCATTAAACTACGATCAGAGCTGGCTGTAGAAAATGATCAGCTATGGGGATTTCAGATTTTGAATATTTTGATGTTATATTTCTAATTATGTTTTCCGCCAACAGGTTTCTGTGCCAATGCACCACACGACCAATAAACAAAGCATACAGACATCGGGCGCTTCAATATTATGGTTTGGTTTTTCAACATCCCAATAAATAGATTGTGTCAATCTCGACAAACAGAAAATATATCCATCCCTACCCATCCATCCCTTACCCAGTATAGAAGACTTGTCTTGACAATCTCTGAATGTCATTAAACTTTTTGGTGTTTTGTAACAGTATCTCTTTCCATTCATAAATTGGCCACTGCACAGTTTGGATTGATTTTAAAGTTTTTTTTCAAGTGACCAGGATTGCACAATAAGTCACACTTATTTTGATTGTGGTCCCAATTATTTTATTTTTTTACATGAATACAATTTCAGAGATGAATAAAAAATAATGCTCAACCTCCAGATGAGTATGAGATGCGAGTTTAAGTACAATTCCTACAAGCTTGTTTGGCTGGTAGCTTATTCTTTAGATGCTTTGGGCTGCTGGTGAACCATGATGTGCAGGCATAATCAAAGTGACACTGGACTAGTACACTAGTTAGGTTTCCATCCAATTGGTGATAGATTCTTCATAAAAACAATGTGCCGTTATAGAAAATTTGGCACCGGACAGCAAGACGGAAGATTTTAATTTACTGGACATTTTGAAAATGTACCAGACATCCGTATGCATTCAGTTCTGACCTGGCACAGCCAGCGCCATCAATAAACAAGGGATATTGGCCAAATGAGCCACATTAATGTGTCCTTAACAGCCTATAACACATTTACAAAAACACCATTACTTGTACTTCAATGTGTAGCATTTGATTTATAGCCTACTTTCCTAAGACAATAATTGTCCACTTCACATTTCAGCTGTCAGAGATTTGAGTAGTAAATGTATCAGGGCATTGCATGCTTAGGTGTCTGCTGTATTATATGAGCTGAAGAGTGAATGTAAACCAGGGGGAAAAACGCACTACCCTCCCCTATTTTGGACCCCCCCCCCCAGTACATTTTGATCTGTCCCTAGTAGGGTACTTATACCCTATTTGTGATAACATTGCCCATAGCCACCAGTTAAACATTTTATAAGGAGGCCAAACTGAGTTTTGTATGTGGCCCCTCATGTTCTTTGCACCTCACTGTGTGTTGGCCCTTGGCCATGAGTTGCTGCCTGCCTGAGGGAAGGCACACATTGATCACTCATTCTTGCTCTATTGATGTGTCTGAAATCTAGCAATCCATTCACACACAACCAGAACCCAGTGCTTGTCAACGCCTGAGCTGTTCATAACTTCGAAGATGGTGTAGGTTGATTATGGAACACAGATTTGGTAGGCTAAATCTTAAGTTACTACAGGGTGAATCCTCACCAAACCAGGACAAAAGAAGAGCAGTGGCCATTAGGACTCTAATAGTAAATATGATACTTCTAACATTTAACTAAATGGGGACAGTAGGTTTAAATTAAAAAAAAAACACACAGTTGTCCGCATCCTGATGTTCACTACAGAGGACATGTATTAACAAGCTCTTATTTAATGTAAACAAATATTACACTGCTCTGAAAACTCAACAAACTGTTCCTGAGATATTTACTTGTTAGAAACAATTTCGATATCAAACTCACAAAAAATATAATTACACAATTATATACATTTACATAAAATGTGCCAATTGTGATGGTAGCCATTTTGAAGAACCATATTATTTGTTTTATCAGGGTGACACTCCAACACGTTATATTGTAGTCCTCTGTAGCTCAGTTGATAGAGAATGGCGTTTGTAACATCAGGATAGTGGGTTCGATCCCTGAGACTACACATAGGCTAAGTAAAAATTCATGCATGACTCAGTCACTTTGGATAAAAGTCTCTGCTAAATGGTGTTTATTATATTAAAAGCCCAGAATGTCCTCTCAAAGGTACCATAGGACCTAACGCAGCGGCATGTATGGCCTTAGAGATACGGACTAAAAACACATGTCCCATAAGAGATGACAAAAATGAATGGCAGGGTCTCAGGAGGTTGTTACATTTTGACCTTTCCCAGGCCTCTAAGACTCCATAATGGTTCATCTATAAGTGCTACAAGGCACAAATTGGTGTCGTATGGAGCTTTGCTCCACTTGCTCTGAAATGAGTTCTATATTGATTTCAAGAATTCTTACATTTATGAGTGGACAAATATAAATATGCATATAGTAAAAAATAGTTGGTTTATTTGGAATATTTTTCTATATATTGTTGAACATAGTACTACATACTACTCTACTATAGGCATATCAAAGTTCCAGAGTGAGGTCTCTGCCAGTTTTCAGGTAACTGCCCGTTTTATACAGAGAAATTGGCATAGTAGGCAATGTAACCAATCACAGCCCTCCTTTTACCTGCATCATTGTACGTCCTGCAAATCACCAGCAGAGGGCGACCATTTTGAATCCATTTTCATATTCACTGTGATGGAAATGCTTACTAACTGGATCATAATGCTAAAAGTAGCAGAGATCCCACTCTGGAACATTGATATTCCCATAGAGTATATTATGTAAAGCAATACATTGATAAATGTGCCAAATCAAAAATAGTGTTTTCAATATTCATGTTTATTTTTCAATATTCTAAAAATTGTTATTTAAATCAAAATACAATTCATATTTCAGAGCAAGCGGTCAAGCTTCATATGACACCAATGTTTGCTTTGTAGAACTTGCAGATTAAAGAGGTAAGTAACGTTTTATGGCTGCAATCCCGTTAACGGGATGATATGACAACAGCCAGTGACAGTGCAGGGCGCCAAATTCAAACAACAGAAATCTCATAACTCCTCAAACATACATGTATCTTATACCATTTTAAAGGTAATCTTGTTGTTAATCCCACCAAAGTGTCCGATTTCAAATAGGCTTTACAGCGAAAGCACCACAAACGATTATGTTAGGTCACAACAAAATCACAGACAAACACAGTAATTTTTCCAGCCAAAGACAGGAGTCACAAAAAGCAGAAATAGAGATAAAATTAATCACTAACCTTTGATGATCTTCATCAGATGACACTCGTAGGACTTCATGTTGCACAATACAGATGTTTTGTTCGAATAAGTTCATATTTATATCCAAAAACCTCGGTTTACATTGACGCCATGTTCAGAAATGCCTCCAAAATATCCAGAGAAATTGCAGAGAGCCACGTCAAATAACAGAAATACTCATAATAAACTTTGATGAAAGATACATGTTTTACATAGAATTAAAGACTTGTTCTTGTTAAAAACTAAAAAAACTTGTTCTTAATGCACCGCTGTGTCAGATTTCAAAAAGCTTTACGGCAAAAGCACAATATTCAATAATCTGAGAACAGGGTTCAGCCACAAAAGGAAGCCATACAGTTACCCTCCAAATTGTGCAGTCAACAAAACTCATAAAAAACATTATAAATCTTCACTTACCTTTGCTGGTCTTTGTCGGAATGCACTCCCAGGACTCCCACTTCCACAAGAAATGTTAGTTTTGTTCGGTAATGTCCATCATTTCCAAATAGCTATTTTTGTTAGCGTGTTTGGGAAACAAATCCAAAGTCAGGAAGCGCGTTCACTAAAAGCAGACGAAATGTCAAAAAGTTCCGTAACAGTCAGTAGAAACATGTTAAACGATGTATTGAATCAATCTTTAGAATGTTATTAACATAAATCTTCAGTAATGTTCCAACCGGAGAATTACATTGACTTCAGATGTGCGATGGAACAGAGCTCCCTCATGTGAACGCGCATGGTCAGAGCATGGTAGACCGGACTATTTCCTGTCTCCTTCGGCCCCACTTCACAGTAGAGGCATCAGACAAGGTTCTACAGACTGTTGACATCTGTGGAAGCCGTAGGAAGTGCAAACTCATCCATATCCCACTGTTTGTTCAATAGGGGCCATGTTAAAAATCTACCAACCTCAGAATTTCCACTTCCTGTTTGAATTTTTTCTCAGGTTTTTGCCTGCCATATGAGTTCTGTTATACTCACAGACATGATTCGAACAGTTTTAGAAACTTCGGAGTGTTTTCTATCCAATGTGAATAATGATATGAATATATTAGCAACTGGGACTGAGGAGCAGGCAGTTTACTATGGGCACCTCTGTGCACCTTTCATCCAAGCTAATCAATACTGCCCCTGCAGCCATAAGAAGGTAAGGCCAAGATGTCATGGACATGCCAACTGATTAATTATTTCTCAATTGTTCTATTAGATACATGTCACATGTCAATCTTAGGATTAATTGTTGTTTATATCCCCCAAATCATAGTTTTTATTCTCTACATTGATGTCTTGTCACATTTACCTTGGAAACTGTCTGAAGTTTATGAGAAAGGCACTTAAGACCTATGTTGTGTTCATCAGGTACAAACAGGAAAAGGTTGTGAAACAGACAATAACTAGGTTTGTTTTTTCCCCTAAGTATCTGGGGTTACTGGTGTGACATTTCATACTGTATGTAATAGCCTTTGATGCTGTGGCTTGTTGGTGAGATTCTCTTCCAACGGGTTAGTTTCTAAGGTTGCCAAGGCAGCCCGCAGGGAGGACAAAATTGAGTATTGACCTTGTGGTGTAATCAGAAGTTATACTCCACTTAGTGTGTCTGTGGGCTAGGACAGGGAAAAAATCAGAATTCATGTAACACTAGATTTGATTAAGGCTCTCAACCTGTATTACCCAATGATTGAAGCAATGCTGTAGTAGTTCATCTCAGAGTGTAAGTTTGTCAGTAGTTTCTGTACCTGTACCGTCCTGACTTTGGATTTGTTGACCATTGAAGGATATGTGTGACATCACGATGACTCAATGCTGATGATATTTACATCATGACGTAAGGAGTTACTCTGCTCTATGCATTTAATGTGGCCGACTGGGTATCAAACAGACCAGATACACCTTCGCGTAAAGACCGTTTTAGCCCACTGGGCTAAAGCCTATTTATGGGAGCCCCTTGTTTACTCGGGGAGCAAACTTGAGTCTTTAGGTTTCAGACAAGGTCTCTTATCACGAAACACCTCCTACATCCGCTCCCAAATGTGAAGTGATGTTCTGCCAAGGGACATTGTAATGTGGTGTATCCATTTCAAATAGAGGTCTAACCAACCACACAGTAAAACAAGTGGTTGCAATCAAGTTAATTGTTAGTAAAGAGGAATATTGATGTCAGTATAGGCAATTTCTTTGGTGGATTTGAATCATGAAGCAGAAAATGTACCCTTTACACAGGAATCAATCGAGTAGTATTTGTCTTCACACTTTTGTCACACTGTGACTCTTGTCTTCGGTCCATTTCAACTATTTGTACCTTAATCCAGACTTATCCCACAAAATGACAGTCCTCTCCCCTCTCCCTAGTCAATTGCTGAGACTGTGAGGGCCTAAGGAACAGCAGCAGAGAATGGCTACAGTGGGGACAGACAAGGAGCTCAGTGACCTGCTGGATTTCAGCGCGGTAAGAGATCTTGGCTGTCAACAGCCCTACAATATCTTTGAATATCTTAAACCATAATGCTAGAATCTTTGATCAGAACCCTTCCTTCAAGAAAGTAATAGGTTGTTTGTAGTCAAATACGTCATCTCTTATGAAGGGATGGGCAGCAAAAACTGAATTGCTTCAACCTATGCTTTTTATTGTATAAACAAGACAGTGTTTCTCTACACACATCTAGATAGACATGCCAAAGATCCGTTTGAATCAAAATGTGGTCTTGTTAATATAAAAAAATGAAACTTGTGGAGCACTTGAGTGCATGGGCTTTGTTGTATTATTTGAGATAATGTTTTGGTACATAAATGGAAGAATAGCATGGTATCAATCAGTCTGTGTTGTTATTGGGCAGTTGTTGTGAGTCACTCGCATCAATGAGTCAGCCCAAGCTTGGCATGTTTAGATTGCTTCCCACAGTTGACAGCTGCTGGAGTCTGTTGTAACTGAGAATGACTAAATCCTTCTATCGGATAGGTTAAATTGGCACCTAGCACCAAACAATGTAATATCAGAGGTGTATATAACAGTTATTATATCTGGGTGGTTAGAGCCCTGAATGCTGATTGGCTGAAAGCCATGGTATATCAGACCGTATACCACAGGTATGCCAAAACATGTATTTTTACTGCTTTAATTACGTTGGTAACCAGTTTATAATAGCAATAAGGCACCTCGGGGGTTTGTGATATATGGCCATATACCACACCCCCTCGTGCCATATTGGTTAAATGTACTTTGTCTATTAAGTAAACAGCTTGGGTTAATGTAGTATAGTGAAGGTGACTACTAATGATGAAGTGTTTAGCCACAGGGTAGATATTTCCCAAAGCATAGATACCAAAGGAGACTTCTGCTATTTTTTATATTTTTTAAGACTTCAGTGCAGTTTTTTTTTGACCCCATCTCTGGTTTAATGTTTTTGACACTGTCTGTCTACGTTTCAGATGTTTGCACCGCCGGTGTTGAATGGGAAGAACAGGCCCACCACTCTAGCCAGCAGCCAGTTCGGAGGCACTGGTAAGACTAGCCCTTTGGTTCTAATACAAAAATAAAGTCAATATGCACTGACGGTTTGCGGCTCACATATTTTTTATTTTATAAAGCCTAGGGATGGTACAAGCATTTAATAATTTCAGTCAAAATGGTCTTCAGGTGATCGTACAACAGCGTTATAACCCGGGATGTTCTTCATATGTAACCAATATGATCAAAATTGGTCAACGTCTACCTTTCCTCTACTTATCTGAAAGTAATTCATTAATTTTTTAAACTGGTAACGGGCTACTTTCAGGTGAGGCGTGTGGGTGTTCTATAGCAGTACAACCAACATGTTTGTGAGAGACTCACCTTTCCATAGAGGGGTCCTAATAGTTTGTTCGCCAAACCGTTCAGACAGAAGTTAGCAGATCGGCAGTACCGACTTCAGATGAGTCACATGATGCTTGTGGGGGTCGCAGAGCAAAACAACCAACATGTAAAATGCCTTCAGAAAGGATTCACACCACTTGTCTTTTTTCTAATTTGTTGTTACGAGGTGGGAGAGAGATTGAATTGTCTTTGTTCTTTTTTTGTGTGTGTCAATGATCTACACAATACACTGTCAAAGTAGAAAATTTCCAACATTTGTAAAAAATAATAATAATAAAAAAATATATTAAAAAAAACGTATCTTGATTATTTAACCTCTGGAGTCAATACATGTTAGAATCACCTTTTTCAGTGACTACAGCCATGAGTCAATACATGTTAGAATCACCTTTTTCAGTGACTACAGCCATGAGTCAATACATGTTTGAATCACCCTTTTCAGCGACTACAGCCGTGAGTCAATACATGTTAGAATCACCTTTTTCAGCGACTACAGCCGTGAGTCAATACATGTTAGAATTACATTTTTCAGCGACTACAGCCGTGAGTCTTTCTAGTTAGAATCACCTTTTTCAGCGACTACAGCCGTGAGTCTTTCTAGTTAGAATCACCTTTTTCAGCGACTACAGCCGTGAGTCTTTCTGGGTAAATCTCTAAGAGCTTTGCACACCTGGATTGCACAATATTCTTTGAAAAATTCTTCAAGTTCTGTGAAGTTGGTTGATCATTACTAGACAGTAGGGCTGAGCGATTGACCTACATTTAGTTGTATTTTTTTGGTTATTGAAATACACTACTCGACTGAGGGACATTACAGATAATTGTATGTGTGGTGTACAGAGGGGTATGGGGTAGTCAGTCAAGTTATGTTAAATACCATTGTACATAGAGTGAGTCCATGCAGTTAATTTGACTTGTTAAGCAAATGTTTACTCCTGAATTTATTTAGGCTTGCCATAACAAAGCGCTTAAAGTTTTTGATTCAGGACTTCATATTTACATTTTTTATGATTATAATGTTTTTTTAATTCACTTTGACACTATGGTATATAATGTGTAGATCAGTGACACGATCTCAATTTAATAAATGTTCAGGCTGTCACACAACAAAATGTGAACACTTTCGGAAGGTGCTGTCTGTGAGAGTCTCACCAATCCATAAAGGGGTCATAATAGTTTGTAGGCCAAACCGTTCAACGCTACAGACGTTTTTGTGAGAAGACTATTTCCGTGATGTCTCGTGGTCTGCCAAACGCCGCTGTAGCTCTTCCAACTTTCACCAAAGATGCGGAAGGCCGATAGCGGCGGATTTGGTGGATTGAGACTTAGCCCATGCAACAACAAACCCTCTGCATATGTATCTTAAATGGACATTTTTTATGGGGATTTTAATTATGCTAATTTGATTTCTGTGGGGCTGCGGAAATTGATTTGAGGGTTATTAAAGACACAGCATGACAGTGATTAGCTATTACAGGCCTAACTACACTTTCTCTTATTCCTTCCTAGAACCCTCTCACTGTCTCACCTCTGACCCCTCCACCCCCCCTACTGCCCTTCTTACTGCCCTCGTGGGGAGTGCTGTCTGGAGTCAAATCCCAGTAGCTGTATCAATACTCCAAATATGCCAAAATGGCATGCTGTCCTTCATTACCAGTGAGGGTTCAAAGGATTGGATAGCATTCCACCATATTGCTCCCACCTGTTAATGAGGCTAGTTAAAACAGACTGAACCAGCCCCTTCCCCCTCCAGGTGTCCCCTGCCTCTCCATCATGCTCTACTGAGGGTGTAAAGACTGGAGGGGTGATGGGAAATAACCCTATTCACCCCCCACCTCTCACCCTGTGGAAGAAAAACTATTTCTGTGTTTCTTTGCTCCTCCTCACCTACAGTCAACCACCATCCCTCGATAGGCCCCATCTCCTCTTGTTGACAACCATCCAAAGATCAAGACAAGAATCATGCTCCACATCCCAACTACTGTCTTCCTTCAACCCTCTTTCCCCCAATCACTTGCCCTCATCCTCTCTCCTCCACCACCTTCATTCACCCTCCTCGAACCTCTGAACCGTTGCTGTAGGTCCTTTCAGCTCCTAACTGAAAAGAAACAGGATATTGAAGTAGCCGAAATAAGATGAAAAGGACGGGCAGGGTTGAGGCCAGGGACCCAAACTACAGCTTGAGTGCCACTTAGGTCTTCTTTTGTAGCAACAAAAGGTGCACGTTTACAAAAGGTCTTTACTGTTCTCAATCCAACGGCTGCTCCTGGCATTGTGTGGCAGCCCTCAGCCCAGGTCTCCACAATGCTCATTAAAGGCCCAGACAAAGGTTCTTGGCCACTGAGAGAGAACTGGATAGGCAGGCAACATATGTGGCCCAGTGTATGATTTCACCCAGGAACCCCCCAGCCCCCTCACCCCACCCATATTTTCACAATGAGAATGATGAGGCTTTCTGAGGGAAGGTTCTGGATCTCTCTGCCATACCTTCTCCTTGGTACCATTAGTTAGTATCTTCTCTGCTTTGCCTTTTTATATAGATTTTGATTTAGATGAGCTGTTTTTCTCTGGTGCTCAGGTTCATCCCTGTCGGGTGTAAAATGGCTGTTTTTCTCTGGTGCTCAGGCTCATCCTTGTCGGGTGTAAAATGGCTGCCATGTATTGTCAAGGACTCATGGATTAGGATGAATTTACCCTGACCCTGGATACTGGGCTAAGGTCTGTTTTGGGGGAGGGGTAAACTGATCATTGATCTGTGTCAAGGACAGACTTCTACCCGTAGTAGCTGTCATGCATCCCTGGTTCTCTCTGACATTAGGTGGGTATGTGCGATTCCCTTGAGGTGCCACCTAACTTCCAACCAAGTTTCATTTACTGGCAACCAGAAACTGAGAATCTGAACTGGTATTTTTAAACCCTGGCTTTGGCTAAATGCAGAAGAGCAGAGTGTGTTTTGCATGAACTTTCTGTTCTTTAGGAAGTTTCCTTCATGTGAATGGAAATGGAATTGGTCATTTAGTAACTAGATCAGATTTGCATACGAATTGGATTCCTTGTGTGGTCTAGAGGCATACTATGTCTGACTGCTCAAACCGCAGAGCTTTAAACATAACATCCATTGTCCACAATATAAAGAGGCGTACCAGTTGCGTTGAGCCCGCTACTAAGGTCAGCATTTTTCTGAAGGATTTAGCCTAGTGCTTGTAGCTTCTAACTTCTAACTTCAATGATTTCAAAAATATCTTCAATATGAAAGTAGCATGCCTAATCGTGTTGAAGTTTGGAATGTAAAATTGGTGTTTTAATATTGACCTCTCGGCATCTTAACACCAGCTCTTATGAATCATTTCAGACGCATCACACACCATACTGTTGCATTTCCATTCTAGACATTCCTTAAATCACAATCGCGCTCCTTAATACTTATTAGTCATTTTGCCTTGTCTGGGTGACTCACATTTCTGTCATACAGGAGAAAGAAGAAAGTGTAGACAGACAGTACACCAGTAAGTGTGTACATGTGTCTGCATGTTCCCTGTGTTTTAGTCCTGTAGCCTCAGAGCCAGTGACTCAGTCTGACTGCTCCGTTTCCACTATCTCTTCCTGTGTTAATTATAGACCAGCCTCAGTCTCTTAAAGGGGTGGTGAGGCCCGGGTTTAAAGGGAAGGCTCGCTATAGTGAACGTGTCTGTCCTGACTCAACCCTCTCGCTCTCTGAGACATTCACTGACGTACGTACGCACGCATGCACACAAGTTTCCCCGCCGGCAAACCCCATAAAAAGCGGTTAAGGTGTATCACGTATGTTAGGGTTGTTCTAGTCAGCAATGGCTCTGCAACATAGTAGACAAACCACTGTCAAGATTATTGGTTTATTTGTCATACTTTAAATGAGTCCATAGAGTTAGAATGTGGAGTTCAATACGGGGTCCTTTCTTCTAACGATTTCTATGGATGTGTGAAACCAGGGATTTGTGGACAGGAGCTCCGTTGTTTTCTCTGTTGTAGTAGTGTCTTATGTCAGGCTGTCATGGTAACGACTTGTAGGAGGAAGCCATTTGAAGTTTGAGCAATACAGAGGAGTCTACTTAGACGAGTCTGTCACTTATTCTCTCCTTCATCTACTAATCAGCAGCTCTGTTAATTAGAAGGAAAATGTGGAATAAAAAAAAGTGAATTCGTAATGAATATGCATGAAAGCTATTTTGATGTTTTACTTCAGAGTTGCTCACTTGCGCTCTCCCTCTCAATGTGAGTCATTCGTGTGGTGTGAAACAGTCTTCATATTTGTATCTCCCTGGTTCAAATGAACTTTCCCTCCATACCTTTTTTAATACAGTTCAAATCCCTGGACAACCATAAAAACCCCTTGCAATAAGAGTTGTGATGCTACTTACAACTTAACCCAGAAGGTCTAGGAGAGCACTTCCTTCAATGCATTCCAAACCCCCTCTCCTCTCCATTCCCTCCTTACTTCCTGTCCACCTTTCCCTCCCCAGGAGAATATGTGAATAGCCCGGGGCCAGGGGTTCTAGGTACCTGCGGAGCTCTCCTTTTATCCCCGTGGTGTCAGTTCAGATCTGGATCTCCCCTCCTTTGCACCTGTCAGTCTTCCTAAAGAGCAGTAAGGGATACCCACCGTGTTCATTTCCTACCCCAGCGGCTATGCTAAGTCTTCCACATTCTTCAGATGACTCCATTTTAGGCGCCCATTCATAGTATTGACTTGAGGGGAATGTGGATTGTGTGGCTTGTGAAGATGGCATCTGAGGTCCGGCCTGGTTTAGCAGCAGCAGGAGGAGGAGACCAGACCAAGACGAACCTCATAATGTTTGTCTTGGCAGCCCTCGACAGGGTTATGGAGATGGTTAACCTCAAGTTTAACGCATCTTGTGGATATCTAGACTGTGGTCTGTACAAGTAGTCAGAAGGTGATTTTAGGCTAGCTGTTTAGCACATGCCAAAAGGTACAAATGCTAAGCTGTGACAAAGTTTAAAAAATATATATATTATTGGATATTATTATTATTAGATTACATTTAAATGTGGGTGAATACCAAACATTTGGAACACCTTCATAATATTGAGTTGCACCGCCGCCTTTTCCCCCCAGAACAGCCTCAATTCGTCGGGGTATGGACACCACAAGGTGTCAAGCGTTCCACAGAGATGCTGGCCCATGTTGACTCCAATGCTTCCCACAGTTGTCAAGTTGGTGGATGTCCTTTGGGTTGTGGACCATTCTTGATACACACGGGAAACTTTTGAGCGTGATAAACCCAGCAGCGTTGCTGTTCTTGACACAAACTGGTACGCCTGGCACCTACTACCATACCCTGTTCAATGGCACTTAAATATGTTGTCTTGCCCATTCACCCTCTGAATGGCACACATACAATCCATGTCTCAATTGTCTCGAAGGCTAAAAATCCTTTAACCTGTTTCCTCCCCTTCATCTACACTGATTGAAGTGGATTTAATAAGTGACATCAATAAGGGATCATAGGTTTGACTTGGATTCACCTGGTCAGTCTAACATGGAAAGAAAAGGTGTTTAATGTTTTGTACACAGTGATGGGGGGGGTGGAATTGATAGTTGCATATCGGGATATTATATTTGATTGTATCGCTTTGACAATATCACAATATTTTGCACTAGTTGGCTGTACCTGCACCAAAACTTCGGTGTTTTTCCTTCATAGCTTGTTCATCTTTTTAAATAGGGAGCCAATATGTTTTCAGCACTTTTATTTCAATGACTGATCAAAACTGGTTTTCTCATGGCTCTCTAATCCCTCTGCAGCAGACATATGGTGAGAAATATGTTTGGAACATCAAATTTCAAAAATCACAGTTTTGAATCACACTACATATAGAATCATAATACATATCGTATCGGCACCTGCGCTTGGTGATATCGTGAGGTCCCTGGTGAACTATCCCTTCGTTGGCGCCTTTGCGATCCCCCTGGGAAATGACTAGGAGAAACACTGTTGTCATTTCCAGCAGAGGAAGGGACTGGTCCGTATGTGTGCTGTTCTATGTCTCTGCTGTGTACATTTCCTCACTACTGATTGACATGGAGAGTGACATCACGTCGAGGCAACAAGCCCCTCGTCTCCTCCATCTGCCATTCTGCTGGCATCTCTCCTATAGATCAGTTGTCACGGTGATGTAGCAGCTCACTCCACTCTGGACCATCATTCTCCTCGATGGCTGATCGTCTTCTTCCTACCCGCTCGCCTCCGCCTCTCTGTTTTTTTAATTAGACAACAAAACAAAAAAATATGAATATTCATAGAGCAAAGCCTCATTAATATGCACTATTATGCAGATCAGCCCACAATTAAGCCACAGCTTCCCCCCAGAGATGCTGGGTAGTGGTAAGAGAGGAGGTTGGAGGGAGAGAATTGCTGCTTCACCAATCTTTAAAACACTCTCCCTACTTTCCCCTTTTTTCAATGCTAATCATTTGACCAGGTACAACATGGCTAAATGACTTGTGTCCATTCTGTTAATGTGTATCCCTTAGTCTGTTGTCATGCAAAGAGGGTGTAAAGGGATGGGGATATTAACTGCTACTGCGTTGCCATGGAAAAATGTAAAGGAGTGAAGTGGGAGAATGACAAATGTTGAGGATGATTGTAGGAGCCTCATGCTTGTTAATTATTCAAACTTCCCTACAGCTCTTAGCCACACTAACATGCTGACCACACTGCTCCCGTAGCAAAATAAATGTATTGTACACACAAACTCAGCAAAAAAAGAAATGTCAACTGCGTTTTATTTTCAGCAAACTTAACATGTGTAAATAATTGTATGAACATAACAAGATTAAACAACTGAGACAAACTGAACAAGGTCCACAGACATGTGACTAACAGAAATGGAATAATGTGTCCCTGAACAAAGGGGGGGTCAAAATCAAAAGTAACAGTCAGTATCTGGTGTGGCCACCAGCTGCATTAAGTTCTGCAGTACATCTCCTCCTCATGGACTGCACCAGATTTGCCAGTTCTTGCTGTGAGATGTTACCCCACTCTTCCACCAAGGCACCTGCAAGTTCCCAGACATTTCTGGGGGAATGACCCTAGCCCTCACCCGCCGATCCAACGGGTCCCAGACGTGCTCAATGGGATTGAGATCCGGGCTCTTCGCTGGCCATGGCAGAACACCGACATACCTGTCTTGCAAGAAATCACGCACAGAACAAGCTGTATGGCTGGTGGCATTGTCATGCTGGAGGGTCATGTCAGGATGAGGCTGCAGGAAGGGTTCCACATGAGGGAGGAGGATGTCTTCCCTGCAGCGCACAGTGTTGAGATTGCCTGCAATGACGACAAGCTCAATCCGATGATGCTGTGACACACCGCCCCAGACCACCTTCAAATCGATCCTGATCCAGAGTACAGGCCTCGGTGTAACGCTCATTCCTACGACAATAAATGCGAATCCGACCATCACTCCTGGTGAGACAAAACCGCAACTCGTCGGTGAAGAGCACTTTTTGCCAGTCCTGTCTGGTCCAGTGACGGTGGGTTTGTGCCCATAGACGATCTTCACACTGATGAGCAGGGAACCTGGGCATCTTCCTTTTGGTGTTTTTCAGAGTCAGTAGAAAGGCCTCTTTTTAGTGTCCTAAGTTTTCATAACTGTGACCTTAATTGCAGACCGACTGTATGCTGTTAGTGTCTTAACGACCGTTCCACAGGTGCATGTTCATTAATTGTTTATGGTTCATTGAATAAGCATGGGAAACACTGTTTAACCTCTCTAGGGTACACGGGACAGTAGCGTCCCACCTCGTCAACAGCCAGTGAAACTGCAGGGCGCCAAATAAAAAAAATAAAAAGAAATCCCATAATTAAAATTCCTCAAACATACATGTATTTTACACCATTTTAAAGATACACTTGTTGTAAATCCAGCCTCAGTTTCCGATTTCAAAAAGGCTTTACGACGAAAGCAAACCAAACGATTATGTTAGGTGAGTGCCTATTCACAGAATAACACAGCCATTTTTCCAGCCAAAGAGAGGATTCACAAAAAGCAGAAATATAGATCAAATTAATCACTAACCTTTGATCTTCATCAGATGACACTCATAGGACTTCATGTTACACAATACATGTATGTTTTGCTCGGTACATTTCATATTTATATCCAAAAATCAGAGTTTACATTGGCGCGTTACGTTCAGTAGTTCCAAAACATCTGGTGATTTTGCAGAGAGCCACATCAATTTACAGAAATACTCATTATAAATGTTGATAAATACAAGTGTTATGCATGGAACTTTAGATGCACTATTCCTTAATGCAACAGCTGTGTCAGATTTCAAAAAAGCTTTACGGCGAAAGCAAACCATGCAATAGTCTGAGGTCGGCGCTCAGCCCAATCAAGACAAATTATATCCACCATATTGTGCAGTCAACAGAAGTCAGAAATAACATTATAAACATTCACTTACCTTTGATCTTCATCAGAATGCACTCCCAGGAATCCCAGTTCCACAATAAATGTTTGTTTTGTTCGATAATGTCCATTTATGTCGAAATTCCTCGTTGTTGTTCTAGTGTTCAGTACACTTTCCAAACTCACGACATGCGTGCAAGTCCAGCGGAAAGTACGGACAAAGTTTAAAAAAGTTATTACAGTCCGTAAAAACATTACAAACTAAGTATTGAATCAATCTTTAGGATGTTTTTAACATAATTCTTCAATAATCTTCCAACCGGAGAATTCCTGTGTCTTCAGAAGTGTGATGGAACAGAACTCGCTCTCACATGAACGCGCATGGTCAGCGCATGTTCAGCTCATGATAGACCTTACTTAATACTCTCTCATTCGGGCCCACTTCACAGTAGAAGCATCAGACAAGGCTCTAAAGACTGTTGACATCTAGTGGAAGCCTTAGGAAGTGCAACATGACCAATATCCCACTATCTTCAATAGGGGCTGAGTTGAAAATCGACCAACCTCATATTTCCCACTTCCTGGTTGGATTTTTTCTCAGGTTTTTGCCTGCCATATGAGTTCTGTTATACTCACATCATTCAAACAGTTTTAGAAACTTCAGAATGTTGTATATTCAAATCTACTAATAATATGCATATTCTAGCTTTTATGGCTGAGTTGCAGGCCGTTTACTCTGGGCACGCTTTTCATCCGGACGTGAAAATACTGCCCCCTACCCCAAAGAAGTTAAACCCTTTACCATGAAGATCTGTGAAGTTATTTGGATTTTTATGAATTTTATTTGAAAGACAGTTAACATGTTTTTCAATCATTGCACCCACACTGCTCACACACGTCTGCGTAGCCAGGCGCTAAAATAGAACTTGGTTCTATTTATGACGCTTGAAGCGCTGCAAGTCCCATCTTTCCCATCTCCTCATTGGTTTTTAGGAGCATATACCCACGTGGGTGATTGAAAGATGAACCGAGGTCCATACTCCAGTCGGTAGTGGCAATGCACCTTAAATGAAAGTTGGTTGCCAACCCCCATATAAAGTCTAAAGAAGAAGCCTGAAGGAGGTGCGATTACTAGAAACAAACTCTGTTTACCCTTTTGTCGGTGTAGAGGACCTTGTGCATTTCAGGTAAAATAACAATCCAATGTTTATATCCCAGGACAAATTAGCTAGCAACAGCAAGCTAGCTAGCTAAATTGACATAAATGTTGCCATGAATTGTTTTTTGACCTGTCCCCAAATTAATATAGTTGGTTCAGAGTTAATTTTGGATATTTCAACATGCGTGTCCTGATCGTGTCTAGACAAAATCAACCCGCGTCAGCATGTTGGTGGCAGAGCGGACACAGGAAGCTGAAGTGGTTATAGTGGTTACTGAAGTAGCCAAAGGTTTTTATAGCACTCCCAGGCAGTTCGGAAGCTGCAGTGCCTCTATATTCTGGATCTGAAAAGATTGGATAGGTATTGAGGTTATGGTAATGCTCCACCTTGATTGGCTGGGTGGAATTTTTGGCATATTCTGCACACATTTCCAACCCACTCAAACCTATCAATACTCGGGTGGGGGGGACTAGGGGTTATTTAGATTAAGTATTTAGTTGGTCCTTTTCTCCCTCCTTTTCCAGTCCAACACCTCTCAGGTCTAACCCTGTGTTCTGTGTTCTAGGTATGGATGAGCGAAGCGGTTCTACCCCCTGGGCATCTGGAGAACAGAACAGCCCTTCCTTCAACCAGGGACGGGTAAGGGACACTGCACTTTTGTGTATATTTATTTGATTTTTTACCTTTAACTAGGCAAGTCAGTTAAGAACAAATTCTTATTTTCAATGATGTCCTAGGAACAGTGGGTTAACTGCCTTGTTCAGGGGCAGAACGACAGATTTGTACCTTGTCAGCCCTGGGATTTGAACTTGCAACTTTTCGGTTACTAGTCCAACGCTCTAACCACTAGGCTACGCTGCCACCCCAATATATAGTGCAAGTGTATGTGGACACCCCTTCAAATTAGTGGATTCATCTATTTCAGCCACACCCATTGCTGACGGGTGTATAAAATCGAGCACCCCTCCATGCAATCTCCATAGACAAACATTGACAGTAGGATGGCCTTACTGATGAGCACAGTGACTTTCAACGTGGCACCGTCATAGGATGGCACCTTTTCAAGAAGTCAGTTCATCCATTTTCTGCCCTGCTAGAGTTGCCCCGGTCAACTGTAATTGCTGTTATTGTGAAGTGAAAACATCTAGGAGCAACAATGGCTCAGCTGCGATGTGGTAGGCCACACAAGCTCACAGAATGGGACCGCCGAGTGCTGAAGCACATTGCAACACTCACTACCAAGTTCCAAGCTGCCTCTGGAAGCAACGTCGGCACATGAACTGTTCGTCGGGAGCTTCATGAAATGGGTTTACATGGCCGAGAAGCCGAAACACAAGCCTAAGATCACCATGTGCAATGCCAAGCGTCGGCTGGAGTGGTGTAAAGCTCGCCGCCATTGGACTGTGGAGCAGTGAAAAACACGTTCTCTGGAGTGATGAATCACGCTTCACCATCTGGCAGTCTGACGGACAAATCTGAGTTTGGAGGATGCCAAGAGAACGCTACCTGCCCTAATGCATAGTGCCAACTGTAAAGTTTGGTGGAGGAGGAATAATGGTCTGGCGCTGTTTTTCATGGTTTGGACTAGGCCCCTTAGTTCCAGTGAATTTAAATTTTAACGCTACAGCATACAATGACATTCTAGACAATTCGGTGCTTCCAACTTTGTGGCAACAGTTTGGGGCATGCCCTTTCCTGTTTCAGCATGACATTGTCCCCATGCACAAAGCGAGGTCTATACAAAAATGGTTTGTCGAGCTGTGTGGAAGAACTTGACTGGACTGCACAGAGCCCTGACCTCAACCCCATCAAACACCTTTGGGATGAATTGGAACGCCAACTGCTAGCCAGGCTTAATTGCCCAACTAAACTAATGCTCTTGTGGCTGAATGGAAGCAAGTCATGCAATGTTCCAACATCTAGTTAAAAGCCTTCCTAGAAGCCTTCCTAGAAGAGTGGGGGCTTCTATAGCCGTAAAGGCGAGACCAACTCCATGTTAATGCCCATGATTTTGGAATGAGCTGTTCGACAAGCAGGTGTCCACATACTTTTGGTCATGTAGTGTATCAACATCGACATGTTCTTACACCGTGGATATCACTAATCCATAACCCTGATATCGTCCACCGGGGATATTACTCATCCATATGACTAATCTTATCTGGATGTAACAGATTGGTCCAAAGAGCTCAGAGGCACAGTGCGTTTTGCTTGTAGATGGTCATGTTGAATCTGTTTTAAGACACAGCATTTGATTTAAATTCTTCATCTTTCTTTTTGTCTGTTTCTTTCTCTTCTTCCCTCCAGGGTTATGGTGAAGGAACTCATTACAATGAGCATGAATGCCTGGCTTCCACCCCTATGTTCGGCTCAGGAATTGTGGGTAAGGAGATCTGAATATATTTCCTCCATCCTGGCCTATGTTTTAGATCTTGTATCTGGAACAGGTTCTCTCCCTGGCCTTCCATTTAATTAAGCTCAGCTGATTGGACGTCCCCATCATGACAAAGGGTGGGGGGTGTAAGGGGTTTAGGGTGGGGTTGAGGGGTTTAGGAGCACCCAAGCACAAACAAACCTCTCCCAAGGGATTAGTGTAGCATGTTTGTGTGTCTCAGCTGAGCTGTCAGGAGAGCAGAGATGGGGGTTAGGCTTTAATTACCCCCGGACCCTCTATAACGAGCCAAGTTGTTTTGCTCCTGTCTAAAGTCATAAATACAACCCTTCATATAGAGCACCTCACACGGCGGGCGGGTGGCAGATAAGGGGCGCCCAACTGGAGAAAGGGGAACAGGTCAGATTGGTTGTTAATGTGCTGGAGATGAGTGAAACGGCCTTTAAAGGTTTTTACCATGTCCTGCCCTGATTGTCCCTCTATCTGTTTTTACAGGCAAAGCTGAGCGAGGACCCTACTCTTCTTTTGGAGCACAGGTAAAATCAGTCGCTTCTCTTCCAACTTGGTTTTTCGCTCTTGTGACTAGTTCTCCCATCTGTAGCTGTGGTCTCTTCAGCTGAGTGATTTTTATTGTGAATCTGCTCCCCTCGTCCTTCTCATCTTCTCTCCTGCTCCCCTCGTCCTTCTCATCTTCTCTCCTGCTCCCCTCGTCCTTCTCATCTTCTCTCCTGCTCCCCTCGTCCTTCTCATCTTCTCTCCTGCTCCCCTCGTCCTTCTCATCTTCTCTCCTGCTCCCCTCGTCCTTCTCATCCTCTCTCCTGCTCCCCTCGTCCTTCTCATCCTCTCTCCTGCTCCCCTCGTCCTTCTCATCCTCTCTCCTGCTCCCCTCGTCCTTCTCATCCTCTCTCCTGCTCCCCTCGTCCTTCTCTTCCTCTCCTGCTCCCCTCGTCCTTCTCATCCTCTCTCCTGCTCCCCCTCGTCCTCTCTCAACATTACTATCTCTAGCAGTATTTGTGGGACTGACCTGGTCTTCTCTCCTCCTGTGTAGCCGGGCTTTATGCCCAGTGAGATGCCCATGCCCAGTCCTGATGCCCTGTCCCCCTCGGGTCTGAAGTCTGGCTCCCAGTTCTACCCCTCCCAGTTCAATCCTCGCAGGAGATCCACCCAGGAGAGCATGGGTAAGGACAGAAACCACAGAATATTATCCCATAGAATGCAAGGGAGATGGAGCACACATTCCAATGTAGAACCGACTGTCCAATGTAAAGCAGTGTTCCAATGTAAAGCAGTGTTCCAATGTAAAGCAGTGTTCCATGGTGTTTCCTTCTGGTCATATTGGAGGGTGTTTTTTAATTCCAGTTCTATTTCTACTGCTAATGCTTACTGCAGTTGAATTACATGAAACGATTCATAGTGTCACCTAATAGGCAGGTCCGTGTAAAATCACATGGAATTCACGACCATATCCACTCCACTAATACTATTACTATGTGAAGGAGTTGCTCTTTACTCTGGTGTATATGTAGGACTGTGATTACCCTCACTTCTCCTACTGATGTTTAAAATAACAACCAGAGAACTCTCACTTCTGCTAAACCAGCCAGGGGTTCAATGGGAGGAGCGGCGGGGTGACACCGTTGCATAAACACACTGGTTGGATAAGATAAGATTCCGTTTGATTAAGGCATTTATAAGGGCTCATAAAGACAGATATTCCTACCAGCACAGAGCTTACCTAATGGACAGCATGAATGAACCCATTCACAGCATGAATGAACCCATTCATCGATATGCCCGAACTGTTAACACTGCATTCATAACTCTGTTGTTTCATCTATGTACTCACTGTGTGTGTCTCCTCAGATGGCCAGCCAAAAAAGATCAGGAAAGTTCCCCCTGGCCTGCCCTCTTCAGTAAGTACTGCCCCTCTCTCCCACCATTACCTCCTCGTACCAGACTGCCACACCTTAGTCTGCCTATTGTCCCTGAAGAACACAAACCTGTTTCGGACTTTTTGCCCCTTCCAACCCAAAATGAGCCCACCTACGCAAGAAACCTTGTCGCCCAACCATATTCAAACCTTTCCCCACTCACTCTCAGGAATGCTTCCTCATCTAAAACATTCACCCCACCCACTCCCTTACACACACATGTTCTGCATCCCCCATGCCTAAACTGCCTCCCAGCCCTCATTGTCAGTGTGTGTAATGTGGACGCACACCAATCCCCAGACTATAACCCCGGATTTTAGAACGGCAGCCAAACTGGCAGAGAGAGAGAGGGCCTCCAGCCCCACAGCTGTGTGCTTTTGCATTGCCAACGAGGTGAAAAAATCAACGGAGCCCCACTCATTCACCCATTCATTTATTTAGACTTCTGTATTTATAGTGGGTTTTATTTGTAGGCCATTTATTTTATAGATGTGCATGCATTCCTTCCAGCCCAGCATTCTCACCCGTCCATTGCTTAAGGTAAAGAATGAGGCTTGATGACTTCACTAAACCTCCTCTATACAGTGTCGACTGTTCACCTTCCATATTTTTCTTTTTCTCCCCTCCCTCTTTTTTTCTCTCCATCTCCCTCTTGTGAGTTCTACTTGCTCCCACCCTCCTTTCTGTTTCTCTCTCACCCTCCCCCGTTCTCTTTAACTCCATCTCACTCTTTTTCTCCCTCCCCCATCCCTCTATCCCAGCTGCCTGTAGAGTTGGCTGCAGTCCAGGAATGGGCAGATGGCACAGTAATTAGGAGTGCATCTCTCCATTCCCTCTCCCCCTCTTCCTCTCTTCCTCTCACCCTCTATTCCTCTCTTCCTCTCTCTGTTTAATCAAATTAGAGAAACAACTTCACTGTGTAGGAACTGAGTCGTCTGGCCCATAGTTTTATTATCTCATGCCTGCCAGAATTGGGCTGATTCTGTGGCATCTGCTAGTTCACAACCTCAGGACCTTCACCTCTTTAGTGACATGCCAGAGACAACTATCAATTCTGTGTGATGCTCTGTAAGCCAGAGAGAAGACTGGATCATGTGTGTTAACCAGAACCAACTTGATAATGTGTGTAATACGCGGGCGCATACACACACACACCACACACACTGGCACAGACACACCGTATACATCTCAAACCTAGCCGTAAGACCCTGAGATCACAGAGAAGAAACTTTGGGTTTATGGCTCCTTCTGAGCCAGTAAAGAATGAATTTGTTGTCTTGGTAATGGAACATAAGGAGTTATAAGGACTTGAGATATTGTTCTGGGTTAATGGCAGCCTCCCTGTCATTGGTTCAAGGCAGTTTACTGAACCTACATGCAGCAGATTGTACAGGAGCACACAGAGTTTCTTGTACTTTGTATAGGCTAGTTCATTTCATGAGTATAGGCTAAATAATCTAGAAAAGTATGTTTACACCGAGGTTAGCTGTAGTTAACATGTGACCAAAAGGCTACTTTACTATAACTGTGTGTGGAATTCTTGTCTGTTTAAAATCTGTTTGTTGTCTTAGTAACAGAACATCCCCTAAGAAAACCTTCCACACTGCTTAGTTCAATAGTAAAGACAAAGCCCCAGTGTCCTCAAATGCCACAGAGGCTGTTGATTTTGAATTAAGCAGTAAAAAGAGATAGTAAAAATGTACTCCTCAAATGACATACCAACCATTTGAGCAGTGTTCAATGTGTGTGTGGGTGGGTGGCCTAATCAAGACAGGATACAAGGTTTTGACCACACACAGTCTACTATTTCAGATCACTTGGGAATCATTAGAAAAAAACATGTTACAGACTCCAGCCAACCAAGCCATAGACACCAACAGGCTCCTGAAAAGCTTCTATCCCCAAGCCATAAGACTGCTAAATAGCTAACAAAATGGCTACACAGACTATTTGTATTTTTGTATTTTTGCACTTTCTATGCACACTCACAGGACTCAACACACTCACGCACACTGGCACTCCAACACATTCGCACATACACTCACTTAATTTGCTCACACATTTATACTGATTGTATGCGAGTGTACAATCATCATATACGCTGCTGCTACTCTGTTTATCATATATCCTCATGTCTAGTCACCTTACCC
Organism: Salvelinus fontinalis; assembly: GCF_029448725.1. Lineage (NCBI taxonomy): Eukaryota > Metazoa > Chordata > Actinopteri > Salmoniformes > Salmonidae > Salvelinus > Salvelinus fontinalis. Next base: position 20,982,624 of record NC_074681.1, on the reverse strand, counting down.
CTATACATATCTACAACCATCACTCCAGTATCCCTGTCACCTTACCCCTATACATATCTACCTCTATTACTGTAGTATCCCTGTCACCTTACCCCTATACATATCTACCTCCATTACTCCAGTATCCCTGTCACCTTACCCCTATACATATCTACCTCTATCACTCCAGTATCCCTGTCACCTTACCCCTATACATATCTACCACCATCACTCCAGTATCCCTGTAGCCTTACACCTATACATATCTACAACATCACTCATCTATCCCTGTCACCTTACCCCTATACATATCTACCTCTATCACTCCAGTATCCCTGTCACCTTACCCCTATACATATCTACCTCCATCACTCCAGTATCCCTGTCACCTTACCCCTATACATATCTACAACCATCACTCCGGTATCCCTGTCACCTTACCCCTATACATATCTACAACCATCACTCCGGTATCCTTGTCACCTTACCCCAATACATATCTACCTCTATCACTCCAGTATCCCTGTCACCTTACCCCTATACATATCTACCTCTATCACTCCAGTATCCCTGTCACCTTACCCCTATACATATCTACCTCTATCACTCCAGTATCCCTGTCACCTTACCCCTATACATATCTAACTCTATCACTCCAGTATCCCTGTCACCTTACCCCTATACATATCTACCTCCATTACTCCAGTATCCCTGTCACCTTACCCCTATACATATCTACCACCATCACTCCAGTATCCCTGTCACCTTACCCCTATACATATCTCCAACCACCACTCTGGTATCCTTGTCACCTTACCCCTATACATATCTACCTCCATCACTCCAGTATCCCTGTCACCTTACCCCTATACATATCTACAACCATCACTCCGGTATCCCTGTCACCTTACCCCTATACATATCTACCTCCATCACTCCAGTATCCCTGTCACCTTACCCCTACACATATATACCTCCATCACTCCAGTATCCCTGTCACCTTACCCCTATACATATCTACCTCTATCACTCCAGTATCCCTGTCACCTTACCCCTATACATATCTACCTCTATCACTCCAGTATCCCTGTCACCTTACCCCTATACATATCTACCTCTATCACTCCAGTATCCCTGTCACCTTACCCCAATACATATCTACCTCTATCACTCCAGTATCCCTGTCACCTTACCCCTATACATATCTACCTCCATCACTCCAGTATCCCTGTCACCTTACCCCTATACATATCTACCTCTATCACTCCAGTATCCCTGTCACCTTACCCTATACATATCTACAACCATCACTCTGGTATCCCTGTCACCTTACCCCTATACATATCTACCTCCATCACTCTGGTATCCCTGTCACCTTACCCCTATACATATCTACCTCCATCACTCCAGTATCCCTGTCACCTTACCCCTATACATATCTACCTCTATCACTCCAGTATCCCTGTCACCTTACCCCTATACATATCTACCTCCATCACTCCAGTATCCCTGTCACCTTACCCCTATACATATCTACCTCTATCACTCCAGTATCCCTGTCACCTTACCCTATACATATCTACAACCATCACTCTGGTATCCCTGTCACCTTACCCCTATACATCTCTACCTCCATTACTCCAGTATCCCTATCACCTTACCCCTATACATATCTACCTCTATCACTCCAGGATCCCTGTCACCTTACCCCAATACATATCTACCTCTATCACTCCAGGATTCCTGTCACCTTACCCCTATACATATCTACAACCATCACTCATCTATCCCTGTCACCTTACCCCTATACATATCTACCTCCATCACTCCAGTATCCCTGTCACCTTACCCCTATACATATCTCCAACCATCACTCCAGTATCAATGTCACCTTACCCCTATACATATCTACCTCCATCACTCCAGTATCCCTGCCACCTTACCCCTATACATATCTACCTCTATCACTCCAGGATCCCTGTCACCTTACCCCTATACATATCTACCTCCATCACTCCAGTATCCCTATCACCTTACCCCTATACATATCTACCTCTATCACTCCAGGATCCCTGTCACCTTACCCCTATACATATCTACCTCTATCACTCCAGGATCCCTGTCACCTTACCCCTATACATATCTACCTCTATCACTCCAGTATCCCTGTCACCTTACCCTATACATATCTACAACCTTCACTCTGGTATCCCTGTCACCTTACCCCTATACATCTCTACCTCCATTACTCCAGTACCCCTATCACCTTACCCCTATACATATCTACCTCTATCACTCCAGGATCCCTGTCACCTTACCCCTATACATATCTACCTCTATCACTCCAGGATTCCTGTCACCTTACCCCTATACATATCTACAACCATCACTCATCTATCCCTGTCACCTTACCCCTATACATATCTACCTCCATCACTCCAGTATCCCTGTCACCTTACCCCTATACATATCTCCAACCATCACTCCAGTATCAATGTCACCTTACCCCTATACATATCTACAACCATCACTCTGGTATCCCTATCACCTTACCCCTATACATATCTACAACCATCACTCCAGTATCCCTGTCACCTTACCCCTATACATATCTACCTCCATTACTCTAGTATCCCTGCCACCTTACCCCTATACATATCTACCTCTATCCCTCCAGTATCCTTGCACATTGTGTATATGATATTGAAACTGACCCTGTATATGAATTACTTTTCGTGTTCTTATTTTTTTGTGTTTGTTTTAGTACTACATTAATATTGATTATTGTATTGTTGGGTTTAGAACCTGTAAGGAAGGAATTTCACTGTACTTGTGCCTGTGAGATTAGCTTGAAACCTTTTTTACTGTGTCTGATTTCCCCCATCTCCCTACTGTGTGTGTTCTGTAGGTGTATGCGTCAGCCTCAGGAGAGGACTATAACAGAGACGGTGCAGGGTATCCTGCCTCCAAGCCTGGGAACGTGGGCTACCCCGGCTCCTTCTATATGCAAGGTTAGTGTAGTGTATACCAGATCTTGTCTGTGGGCCTAAACTACACAATATACTTAGCACTATGGGTTTACCCACTTTGATACCTCGGCAACATAGAGAAAGTTGTCTGAAATGTATTTATTTATTGAAAAAAATTATTTAGCTGACCAATGATGTCATATACACACAGTGGACACTTAATTAGGTACACTCATCTAGTACCAGGTCAGACTCTCCTTTGCATCCAGAACAGCCTGAATTCTACGGGGAATGGAAACTTTGCTCAATTGGTATCAAGGGACCTAACGTGTGCCAGGCAAACATTCCACACACCATTACACCAGCATCCTGTACCGTTGACACCAGGCAGGATGGGGCCATGGACTCATACTGCTGATGCCAAATCCTAACTGCCTGACTGAACAGGAACCAGGGTTCGTCGGACCAGGCAACGTTTTTCCATTCCTCAATTGTCCAGTATTGATCGCTTTCCCACTGGAGCCACTTCTTGTTATAGTTAGCTGATGGGAGTGTTTCTGAGATACTGGAACCAGCAGGCCTGGCACAGACTCTCATACCATGCTCAATCACTTGTTTTGCCCATTCTTTTCTTTTATTATAAGAATTGTTGTTGTTGGACTTTTTACCCCTTTTTCTCCCCAAATTTGTGATATCCAATTGTTAGTTGGTCTTGTCCTCTGAAACACGACCGTGCCAAGCCGCACTGCTTCTTGACAGACTGCCCGCTTAACCCTGAAGCCAGCCGCACTGTGTCGGAGGAAACACCGTACACCTGGCGACCGTGTCAGCATGCATTGCGCCTGACCCGCCACAGAGTCGCTAGATCGCTTTGGGACAAGGACATCCCGGCCGGGCAAACCCTTCCCGAACCCGGACAACGCTGGGCCAATTTTGCGTCGCCTCATGGGTACCCTGGTCGCGAACAACTGCGACAGAGTCCGGGATCGAACCTGGATCTGTAGTGACACCTCAAGTACTGTGATGCAGTGCCTTAGACCGTTGCGCCACTCTGGAGGCCCTGTTTAGCATTCAATCAAACAGTAACTGAATGCCTCTGCCGTGTGCCTGCTTTATATAGCAATTCACGGTCACCTGAGTCAATGTCTGTAGAAGCGATCCATTTTCGTGAACAGGCTGGTGTACCTAATAAACTGGCCACAGTGTATGTGCCCTATTACTGCCTGTATTGTCTCATCCTCTCTGTTGAAACCTTATGACAGTGTGCTAGTGAGTCGTCTGTCTGTCTGTACAGTAAGATGAAGTCATCAGGCGAATGTGACCCCTTGTCTTATTTCTGGTGGCTGCTGTCCCTCTGGTACTCACGCTCTTTCTATTCCCCTCCTTCCCCTGTACCCTCACTACCTCACCCCTCCACACAAACACCCTTCTCACCACCCTCTCCCCTCCACACATACACCCCTCTCCCCTCCACACATACACCCCTCTCCCCTCCACACAAACACCCCTCTCACCACCCTTTCCCCTCCACACAAACACCCCTCCTCTATACCCCCACCCCCCTCTCACCACTCCCTTTACACACAAACATCCCTCCTCCTGGTTCCCCCCTGACAGAAGGTCTGCACCCCTCCCCTGACCCGTGGAGTTCTGCCGGGCCGATGGGGCAGCCGGGCTACTCTGCTGTGCTGGGTAACTCCCCTCACCTGGGCCAGCCCGCCCCCTTCACCGCCATCAACCCCCAGGACAGACTGGTGCGACTACTAACACACACTAGCTGGTTCTCTATATAGTAGTATAGAACACGTTACCATTTCTCTCTCACTGAACGCCCAGAGAATGACTTTGAGCCTGTTTTTGTGCAGAAGCGCCAGCCGTTGCCACTCTCGCCCCAGAACTACCCCCTTCACGGCAGCGAGGTGAACGGGAGCTTTCACCCTGGGTCCACTGGCTACGGAGTCCCCAACCACACACCCCCCATCAACGGAACAGACAGCATCATGGGTACGACTGTCTACCACTGACACTCTGTAGACTGTCTGTCTGTATCTGCCTGTCTCTGTTTTTCTCTCACTTTCTGGCTCTTCCTTTGTTTCTTCCTTTACCTCCATCTTTTCTCTAAATTGAAAATGTCAGTTCTAATGGTTTGCTATCCACCCTGTTGTTCCCTCCCAGCCAACCGGGGAACAGCTCCACCTAGCTCAGGAGATGAGATCGGCAAAGCCCTGGCATCAGTGAGTAGAGTGGCACAGACTGCATCAAGCATAGTCTTCAGTGATTATGCAAAGTTGATTTATCTACCAAGACTAAGATGAAACCCAATCTGCAAATAATAGAGAAGGCCGAGTGTCTGTTCTACTGTTTTCTATATCATAGATCTGACTATTGAATGACCGTTTCATTATGTTTTTTTCTGTGTAGATTTATCCTTCGGACCACAACAGCAACACCTTCCCTTCATCTCCATCTACTCCAGTGGGCTCTCCCCAGGCCATAGCAGGTGACTGGGCAGGGAAAATACACCTGTAACTAGCTCTCCCCAGGCCATAGCAGGTGACTGGGCAGGGAAAATACACCTGTAACTAGCTCTCCCCAGGCCATAGCAGGTGACTGGGCAGGGAAAATACACCTGTAACTAGCTCTCCCCAGGCCATAGCAGGTGACTGGGCAGGGAAAATACACCTGTAACTAGCTCTCCCCAGGCCATAGCAGGTGACTGGGCAGGGAAAATACACCTGTAACTAGCTCTCCCCAGGCCATAGCAGGTGACTGGGCAGGGAAAATACACCTGTAACTAGCTCTCCCCAGGCCATAGCAGGTGACTGGGCAGGGAAAATACACCTGTAACTAGCTCTCCCCAGGCCATAGCAGGTGACTGGGCAGGGAAAATACACCTGTAACTAGCTCTCCCCAGGCCATAGCAGGTGACTGGGCAGGGAAAATACACCTGTAACTAGCTCTCCCCAGGCCATAGCAGGTGACTGGGCAGGGAAAATACGCCTGTAACTAGCGCTTCCCCTGGACATGGCAGGGAAAGTACACCTGTATCTTGGAGGATCACAATTGGGTTAACCCTTAGTGAAACCTAGCAAAGCATTTCCTATATGGTGGGTTGGAGCCTACTGCTGATTCCTAGCTAGTTTATATTCGGTTGTGACTGAACACTGGGCTAAGGTGATATTTTGCTAAAGAGATTTAAGTGTTTGGGTAGGTGTAAGAGCAAAAACGTCAGTGAACTGACCTAGCGGATCCCACCTGACCTAGCGGATCCCACCTGACCTAGCGGATCCCGCCTATTTTAGTCCTTAGGGTGCCATATCCTGTGGTGTAAGGTTACAGCCACATGGAAAATGACAAAAAAAATAGCTTTTTTCTCACAGGCAGATGAAGTGCAAATGTCACTGTTGGTCCAATGTGGAATCGAGTGACCAGATTAGGTTCTTCTTTGACACCAGTGCTTTGAGTGTGGTGTCTGAAATGGCCAACCATAAAACCTTGACATAATTAGATTACATCTTGTCTAGAGTTACTAGATAACAAGTTATGGTTGACTGCTTTTCAACCGAATGGTCGTTTGCCTGGTAGATCGACAGCCCCACTCTTGCGGTTTGTGCCAACTATTTTCAAAGTTTTTGTCCAGATGCTTAATGTTTCTCTGTCTCTGTAGGTTCTGCCTCTCAGTGGTCCCGGGGCTCGGGACAGGCCACACCCTCTCCAAACTTTGAGGGAGGACTGCAGGCTCTGGTGAGTTACGTGTCATGTCCTACTCCTGAACGTGTGTAGTCACACATATGAGTAGCAGTCATAAAAGATCACGAATAACACCTTAGTCTGAAGCAAGCTGGATGAGTTGAAGTCGATGAATAAACAGGGTTCGTTATACTTACCCCGGTATACTCACCTTCTCTTCTACAGCAAAACAAAATGGAGGACCGCCTGGAGGAGGCAATCCACGTTCTGCAGCGCCACGCCGGGGGACAGGGGGGCCCAGGGGGGCTGACTGACATGCACAGCCTCCTCAGCGCTGGGATAGGAGGTCTTGCCCAGGCCTTCAACAACGCTGGCCTGGGACTGGCCAACAGACTGCCCAACCTGGTAAGAAACGGAGGGATGAATAGATCTATAGTGGGCATATCTAGCCATATGGAAGTTTTAGGATTCTGTCTATTTATTGTCATGCTGTTCTATACAGCCTCATGTAAATACTCATGTAACAGCTATGTTATGAAGAGACTGTAGGACTGTAACTATCGAATCCCATGTTTCTCCTTTGCTCTGTAGATGTCCAACCACCATGAGGACTCTGCTGGTCCGCCCTCTAGTGGTCCTGGTCTGCATGGTCACAATGGCCCTCCCTCAGCCCAGCCTGGCAGCCAGCCTGAGGGCTTCACCAGTTAGTTCCTCCTTGTCACTCTTTATTTTCCTCTCTCTTGCCATTCAGGAAAGGAGACAAAATGATTGACTCTCCCTCTTTCTCAAAATATCTACTGTGCTTGGCATTGACTTGTCCCCCCCCATTTTCCCTCAGGCCTCTCCCGCTCCACACACTCGTCCAGTGGCGCCGACATCAAAAGGGAGGACAAGGAGGATGACGAGAACTCCTCCGTGGCTGACAAGTCAGAGGACGAGAAGAAAGACTCGAAGGCCCGCCCCCGAACAAGGTGACTAAGCCCTCTGTCTGTAGCAATTTTTATTTATTTATTTATTTACCGTTATTTTACCAGGTAAGTTGACTGAGAACACGTTCTCATTTGCAGCAACGACCTGGGGAATAGTTACAGGGGAGAGGAGGGGGATGAATGAGCCAATTGTAAACTGGGGATTATTAGGTGACCATGATGGTTTGAGGGCCAGATTGGGAATTTAGCCAATGACAATGACACATTAATATGACTGAAATCAGTCAGGCACTCTCTTGAGATGCAATTATAGGACTTCTATGTTCAGGCAAGTCGTCGTCGTCAATGCATGATTTACCTGGAAGTTTACATTAAGTGCTTGTTTAAGTTAGGATTCAGATCAAAGTTTTCTGGCAGGTATTACCGTGTAGAAATTGTCTGATCAGTTGGCACATTGATCAAATTAAGTCATTTTGACACCATACTGCATTCCAGTCTCTTTTTAGTGTTTGTGCAGTGCTATTTACAAAGTAAATAAAACTCCCGTCAAAACCTAAGCACTAGGTGATTGTTGTGGTATCGGAAGTGGGATATTTTGATCTGTTTAACCATCTTGTTAGCTTAGGCTAGCGAATGTGGCTCAATGATTTGTCCTGGGGACTGTGCTGCTGTTATTATAAAGGGGGTAAACTCTCACTGAACGTTATCAGGATTTATTTGATCATTTTCAAGACATCTGTTGAAAATGATTATGTCCATTCAGGGAGTGCAGGTTTACCCTCTCTATTTCAACCTAACACGGCCCCAGCATCCAAAAAGAGGTGATTCTCCTTAGCACTGTTATCATGTGTGCCCTCGTGTCTACCGTTGTTTTCAGAGAGACGTTCTCCTTCCAGACCTTCTCTTCCTCCCTATCAGACACGGGAGCAGAGTAAGTCTGTATGCAGTCATGTGCGCCTCACCTCAGGGGGTGTGGCCAGAAATATAGACACCAAATAAAATGTGAGAATAATTATAAACTGACATCTATTTATTTATACCTGGTCGGCAGAATTTCAGCATAAACAATTTACTCAGGCATAGCAAATGTTTTTCTCGCTCCTTGAGCCGTGCCGTTGTTGGTGCCTTGAGTGAAGGTTTGTATCATCTTGCAATTATAACACACAAGCTCTGAAGGGGATACCCCAGGTTTAATAACTGATGGCGTAAGTATATTATGAATTTGAATTGTCAATTTGATGACTTGAACCTAGATGAAATTGGATTTTATCATTTCACAGCTATTACAGCACATGAACCTGGCTTTTACCATAACATTTTCTACATTGATAAAGAAAAGATGTTTGTATGTTGTATATGAGTTTGCTAGAGTATGTTAGGATTATATAAAGTCCTGTTTTCTTGTTAAAAGAATGAAGAGCTTATTCTTTGTCATAATGGTCCAGAAACTGTAGTACAGCACTCCCAGAATGAAAGCATTTAATCATTCTCTAGCAAGTGATTAGAACAGAACGTAATAGTCTTGTCCACTTTAGTAAATATGTCTTCTATCCCTTCCAACCAAACCTCCCCCCTTGGCCTACATTGACTCTTCATCAGTCACGATGATGAGGACGAGGATGACGAGGATCTGCCGCCGGAGTTGAAGAAAGAGCGGGAGAAAGAGCGGCGGGTGGCAAATAATGCCCGTGAGCGTCTGCGCGTGCGGGACATCAACGAAGCCTTTAAGGAGCTGGGGCGCATGTGTCAGCTTCACCTGACTAATGAGAAACCCCAGACCAAACTGCTCATTCTGCACCAGGCCGTTAATGTTATACTCAACCTGGAGCAGCAAGTCCGAGGTCAGTGTGCTGTCACTGGGGTCCAGTTTTAGACGGGACAAAGAACCAGGGTAGGGCCGCGTCCCAATTCTCTGATGCCTTCTAGTATCCTTCAGGGTAAAGGCCCTGGGATGTCTCCATACTCTTGAGTGGTTTGCTTTCCTTGTCTCTTTTCCTTCATTGATGTGAAGTCATTGGAAAGGTGTCAGTCATATTGCTTTCACCTGTCCTGTGTTTTTAGATCATTGCAGATAGAGAGCAGACTAGGCGATGAGGCCACTTTCAAGTATTGAGATGCTCCCATAAGACAAGTTTCCAACCATCTAGTTGTTTGTTATGATAGGAGAAAACGGGACGTGGAAAGGAAGCTATTTAGACTGTTTGGGATGTGGCCCCTTCTCCGTTCCTTTGAGGCTTTGCTGCTGTTCGCACACATACAACCTACCACTGGATTCATGTCTGGTTTGGTGTCGTATGTGTTGCCTGATCTAAACAGCATGGGTCTGTCTGTCTGGGCTGCTTCATGTGACTGCCTCCCCCTCCACTATATTAGGGGCGTTCCACCAATTCGGTGCCTTTTGAGAAGTGGGGCGGCAGGGTAGCCTCGTGGTTAGAGCATTGGGCTAGTAACCGAAAGGTTGCAAGTTCAAATCCCCAGCTGACAAGGTACAAATCAGTTAACCCACTGTTCCTAGGCCGTCATTGAAAATAAGAATTTGTTCTTAACTGACTTGCCTAGTTAAATAAAAGTAAAAAATAAATAAATATATAAAATAAAAAAAGTGTTAAACTTTTGGAATTCTCATAATTTTGAGATTCTGTCATAAAGGGCACATGTTCAACTTAATAAAAAAACATGTTTTCACATCAAGAGGTACAAAGAAAAATATATACTACATAATTACTAGCCGAAGTAACCAGGTGGACAAATTCATGTTAAATCAGCCATAAATCCCCTTGTGATGGTGGGAAGCTTAGAAACTTGTGTGCAACAGGGAGAGGCAATTGAATGCAAGCTTCACAAAGTTTCATTGTTAAAACATTTCTATGTGTAACAGGGTTGAAGTGTTACGCTTGACCAGCTCAGTTTTCCACCACAAAACAACAGCAAATGGACAAAAAGAGTAGAATCAGATCACCTACATTTACACTATCATTTGACTAGTAGATGTTTCTTTTGAAAAAAATATTGAAGGAATAGTTTCACCATATTAAAACGAGAGTTCAAGTCGCGTAAGAGGGTTGACCTTAAAATGAGGGACCGACTTAAATGAATCACTAATTGCATGAAATAATTAATCTTCAGAAATGACTTTGTCAATGTAACAAAAAGGCTAGCACTTCACAATGATGGTGAGAACTTGGAGAAATGTTGCTTAAGAGGGTTAAAATCTTCCTAGAAGTCAGAGGCTGCACGGAGAAACATGTCAAAATGCTGAATTTTGCACTTTAGCAAGTCTATTCATATAAAAAATCTGATTGAATTCTCCATGTGATCTATATTAAAGGCCACTAAAATAACAGGCTTTTAAAATTCTATATTTGTGCAAAATTTCTACTTAAAATATCAAAGGGATGCAAAAGGAACTCATTTGGTGGAACGACCCATTAACATTATATTTCTGATTTCCCTTATACGCTTCTATCGCTGTCTCCCATCACTGTGCTTCTTATGAGGCCATAGCAACACGGTTTAACAACCCATTATGTTTGTTAGCTTTTTACACTGTTACAATTATTTCAGGCCCCGATAATGACTTCTATATTCATTTGATCAGCTTTGGGTAATGGCCCAAAGTGAAGTGCAAAGATTTTTTTTGTCAGAGTATTCCAACATTTTCAACATTTTCTAATACACTCTGACCTCGGACTTGCTGCTCCAGGTTGAGTATAATGTTAACGGCCTAGTGCAACGTGTCACCATTCCCAAGTTACAGCATTGAGCCCCCTGTATTCTGCCTGCTGATTGGCTATACAGATGCAGATATGGGTTGTGATTGGATGAGAGGGGCTCACTGTTCTGCTCCTATCCCATTCCTCAATGTATTAACTCACTTCACTTTCGTATTGCAGTGTCTCTGTGTTGCATGCCCTTATTCGTCAAATGTTACATTTTTAATTTAATGATTTCATTGAAGTCCTCGAAATACCATCTCCATCTCTCTCTTTCTGTCATTTCCTTTTGCAGATGGCAGCAGTGATTTCAGCTTCCTCTCATTCAGATAATACATCTCTGACCGCTGATGTATTTAACATGAGGCACCAGCATATAGCTCTCTCTCTGTTTCTTTATCTCTGTGTTCCTGTTTCCCATTCTCTAGACCTGGTAGAGGGTGTGTTGCTGTCTTTCCTCCTCTCCCTCTCTTTCTTGGTCTTCTTTCCTCCTCACTGACAGCCCCCAAACCCTCATATTATCACCTGTGAATACACTCCTGGGTCCTGATCAGCAGGAGATGTAGACTGTTGGTCTGGGTTCTGTCAGATTACATTTGGAACATTTGGTATGATGGTTATCAACCCGTAACTCAACATTTTAAATACTCAATTTGACAAAATAACCTTAAGTCGCTGTTTAGCCAATTGAAAGTCTCCCAAGAAGTGATGGAAAAACATGCTTTGGGTATAAAAAAAAACATTCCCGGTTGCAAATATCATTTGTGAGGTCTTAAAAGATGCGTTAATGGACAATAGCAGTAACAGTAGTGCTCGTCTCAGGATTCCTCCGTGTAAAAACAAAAGGATTCTGTTACCGCGTCCTTCGCTGTCCATCCATCCGCTCTCTCTCTCGCTCTCCTGCTCCACCGGGATCATCCATCCGTGATCCTCCTCCTCGTCCCTGGAACACATTCTGTCCATCTGGGTTACCACCACTTCCTGCTGCTGGCCTACTGCCCAAATATGGCACTTTGAATGATGTCACAGTCAGGCAGTCTGATCTAGGATGTGAATAGAGTAATGTGCAGGGAATGCTGTAGGGAAGTGCTGGTCTAGGATCAGGTCTAACTATGCCAGACAAAAGATGGGAACAGGCCCTGGAACAGCAATTGGCTATCCACATAAACTATCCATAAAAACTGTCAGCATTTAGGGGTAACTTAAATCCGTAAGGGCAACTTGGTGGGTAAAAGCAGCAGGTGTTGGGGTGTACCATAATGCCCCCTCCCTCCTCAGCAGCAGCTGCAGCGTGGCCTCGCCCAGCGACGACAACCTGACGGCAGAGGAGAAGGAGAAGCGTGAGCGGGAGCGCCGCTCGGCCAACAACGTCCGGGAGAGGGTGCGCGTGCGCGACATTAACGAGGCGTTCAGGGAGCTGGGCCGGATGGTGCAGGTGCACCTGCGCGGCGACAAGGCCCAGACCAAACTCATCATCCTGCAGCAGGCCTCGCAGGTCATTATGGGCCTGGAGAAGCAGGTCCGAGGTAGGCCTCCTTTTAGGAAATTATCCAGTACCCTCCACCCAGCCAACTATCACTCAACTAGCATGGCAGTGAAAGGGTTCATATTGGAGCTTGAGATCTGAGGTAGCTCCCCTTTTAGGAATAGATCTAGTACCACCCAGCCAACTAGCTCTTAATACTGGGCGTGGAGAAGCAGGTCTGAGGTAGGCCTCCCTTTAGGAAATTATCCAGTACCAGCCCCACCCAGCCAACTAGCTCTTAATACTGAGCCTGGAGAAGCAGGTGCGAGGTATGGCTTCCCTGTAGCTCTGGAAGGATTCCTTACAAAACCCAACCCGAAAAGAGATGGGGAAGAGGAGGGGCTTCACCTCTGCCAAACACTTAGGGACCTCACTGCTGCCGTCTGGCCGTTCCTCTGTTCTGTCCAGCTGTCTCCTCTCTTTGTTTGGTCTTTTGTTCTCCATGATTTTCCAATTATATATTTTTCTATTTTGTTTCATATCTAGAATATTGTGGCATTTACACCTTAATCATACCTTCCGTGCCTGTCACATCTCCCTGCCTTTTTGTTTTTAACATCTCTCGTTCGTAGATAAGCCTAACCTCCCAAGCCCTTCTCGGTTTACTAGAGTATGTGAAACCTGATGTTTTTTGCCCCTTGCGTCCATCTTTGACTATTGTCTTGTGCTCACCATCAGTTTACCTGAACCTGTAGATCCACTTCTCCCCTGTGATTCTGTGTCTCCTCTTCCTAAAGAGCGTAACCTGAACCCCAAGGCAGCGTGTCTGAAGCGGAGGGAGGAAGAGAAGGTTTCGGGGGTGGACCCCCAGATGCAGATGGGAGGGGGGCACCCCGGGTTAGGCGGCGATGGACACAACTCTGTGAACCATATGTAACACCCAGGTAAGCTGTCATACTGTAACTGTCAATACCCTATGTATTGTTTTGGCATGTGTGAGCATAAAATGTATTTTTTTTCTGGATCAAAAGGGGGGATAGGTGGTGGGTGTGGCAGGGGACATAGAAATAAGCATGGTCGACCCGTCTGAATTTGACATGTTTAGAGGCCACACCTCTAAACATATTGGTGGTGTAAAGACATTTGCATTCTAAGCCTATTTCCTACAAATCTACAAATTATGCCATAGCTAATGCTGTGTTCTTTTGCTCAAACATAATAACAAAATCATTACTACTACATTCATTTGAATTCTCCTGACTGTCTAGCTTTTATTTTGGTGATTTTTAGTTTTCAAAGATTATTATATATATAAAGGTATTGTCTACTCTCTATCTTTACAAGTGTACACTGAAAGTTTTTTTCCATCCCAAGAATGTATTTTAATATGCATTTTAAAAAATCACATTGTTTTGGACTTCAGTGGATTTCAATGGCAGAAAGACGTTGTACTATAACGATCCCCGTTTGTCTTCCAGCTCCTGTTGATTGTACAGCTCTTAGAAGACGTGGCCTTATTGTCTTATTATGCATCTCAGTGGGCGTCAATCCACAAAGGTGCGCTCTCGATATAGCACATATAGTGGAGAAGCGCATACACACACACACACAACTGACAAAGCCAGTGGCCACATTCCTGACCATGAACACCCCTATACACCAGAGATTTGAAGAATATTTACAGTTAACACACCCTGAACTCCAAGGAGAGACTGGGCCACAGAAAGAGGAAATTTAAACTCAATGATTTTCTGCCTAATGGTCATGTTTTTGTAAGACATTTTGAGAAGTTGCTTTACATGTTGGGAGCAAAATTTGTTTGGATCAAATAGTATTTTTGGATCAATTGCTCATGTGAGCAACAGGATTTTGTGTCCTTTGGGTAGTCATCTGCCATTCCCACCCTGAAAAGAAGGTCATAGTTTCATTACAAGCAAAGGTGACACCAGAATCTAACCTGTGAGTAACTATGTGCCTGATATACATGCATAACGCCAAGGCTTGGGAGAGTTAGAATTGTCGTCACCCCCACCATTTTTTTCCTCAAATGGCTGAAACACAGTACAGTTTGAGGTATCCAGCCACCCCACCAGAATGTAAAAGACTGGACAGTCATAGTGATGAAGGGACACTTATTGAATCGGCAGGCACAGTGCTGTTATATAGCACAATGGTTTAAAAAAGTTTCTGCCCTCTCGTAAGGGCTGACAGGCCTGTCTGAAGGATTTGTATGGTGGGTATTTATTTGATCCAGGAATCCTACAAACCTTCCGTTTTTGTCCTCTTCATCTGTTTGTTGCTACTGCCATGGGTGGAGTGGAAGCACTCCCAGTGAGGAAGGTGTCCCCACCCACCAACACATACAGAGACCCAGGACAGGTCATGACTCGCTACTAGCTGAGAACCACTTCCGGTTCACCTACTTTTCAACAGGATCACACAGTCATCTCAAGACTTCCTCACTCTGACTTGGGGAGATTGGACTGAAACATGCAGGAAGTGTGTGTGTGCTCTGAACCAGAGCAAGCCTCTCCCCCTCCACTGCCACTCCCTTACCCTTCTTTACCCCTCCTGTTCTGCCTCCATTTCAGCCAGGCCATGTGGATGCATGGTCAGTACCCTCTGCCCCAAACTGAGTCAAACACCTGCCTTCATTTCTTTCTCTTCCCGTTTGTGGAGCAAGTGTCATCAGTTGGCAAGGCAAACCTATATGGCCATGTCATGCGTACTTAAAGATTTTATGTACGACATAAGGAAATGTCTGTTTTTTAAGTAGACTACAGTTATTTCGACGAGTATGGAAGGAATAATGGTTGGACTTCAAGAGGGTTGGTTTTTGTGGAGTGGGTCCTGAAATATCAAAGCGATCTTCCCTTGAATGCGTTCAACTGCCATCTATGGACAACAATTTTTGTTCCTTAAATTACAGGAAGCATTGGGCGTTTTGAACAATTTATAAAGTCTGTAAGGATCCTCCTTTTTGTAGAAGTGATGTGTTATTTTTTATTTTTTTTATTTTGTAATATAGCTGTATGAGTTTTCTTTTGGATTGCATTTATTTTTGTTTACCTTGTTTAAATGTAAGAACTCTCATTTTAGATGCCAGGAACAAACTATCTCTTTTTCCATCCCAAACGTAGTAATCTCTTTTTTTATGATGACAAAAGCAAGAAGTGCCAGTTGCTAAGGGGTGAAAGTAGTAAACGCCAACACTCCAAATAAGGCTACAATATCCACCAACTATTTTGGAAGTACAGGTCATTTGGAGATGGTCTGTATAAATCATTTAAACCAGTTACTACTTCATACTTACTATCAAAGGATATGTCAAAGTATTGGCAAGCTTTGTCACTCAAACATTTAAGTGCAAACTCTGATATTGTTGAAAAAGGAACAACGTATTACGTTTTTCATACCAGTTTCATTTTATGGCAATCCTTTTCAGCTTGCTAGGTTTTTGACTTTGGTATCATTCTTAGTAGTTACTCACCAGGCCTGAAAATGTCACTGTTGAAACTTCACTGTGATTGTCACTGCATGCGTGGCTTTCCAAGAGAACCTTTTACAGATATAGACGATTGACATGGGAGGGAAGTGTTTCAGTACATATAAAAAATCTAAAGTAATGTTTTTGACCCTTTTCCTCTGTTTCTCAGTTAGTGATGGGCATCCCTGAACAACTGAGTCCACTTTGATTTACTGAGCCCTATTACCAGTTTCTAGAATTTAATGGATATGAGTGTTTCCAGACCTGTTATCTTCCGTATAAAACATTGATTTAGACAACACTCAGAGTACCATATCCTTCCTTAATTTTTTTTTTTTTTTTAACATTCTCAACTTTGTTTTCTACTAACTAGGGCAGAGACATTTTTGTTTTGATATGAAAAATGTGAAATTGACATGTTCAGTATGTACCTATACAAGACCTGGCCAGTTGATGTTATAGAGATCAACTAAACAGTATTTTTTTCCCTGCAGAGTGATACTGAATTGCAACAGTATTTTCTCAGTTTGGCCTGTTTGTCTTTCATAATAACCATCCTCCAGATGAAAACCCTAAGCTGCCATTGGTTCTTCTGTCTCACAGAAGACACATTGTTTTGGGATTTATATATATTTAAAAAATGATCTGAAAACTGAACATTGCTGATGTTATTTGTGTTAATTTTTGTTAATATTAAACTGCAAATGTTGAGTACAGTATCCTTAACTTCCCTTGTCAAAACGCACAACTAGTATTTTGCCTGCGGTCTCATGGTCTGCCAATCTCTGCCCCTTCAACAGACGGTCACACTGCTACAAAACCAACTGTCGCTCTTACATTGGGGACAGAATCCATTTGTCCTCAAAGTGCCTCCAGTTTCCTATTTTTTATATATATATATCTATATATATATATATAAAGTAGATATTGAGAACTGTCATGTATATAACAGTAATGTAGCAATAAATGTGCCATTTTTAACAGAAATATACCTTTTTTTCAATGTCTGTCTTTTTGAGCTTGTATACCTAAATGAGAAAAAAAAACATTGTAATAAAGGGTTGAAAACATGCTAAGATTCTTGGCTCATTTTGTGTGTATTGAAACAATTCTCCATGTACAGTCGTGGCCAAAAGTTGAGAATGACAAATTAATTTCCACAAAGTTTGCTGCTTCAGTGTCTTCAGATGTTACTATGGAATACTGAAGTATAATTACAAGCATTTCATAAGTGTTAAAGGCTTTTATTGACAATTACATGAAGTTGATGCAAAGAGTCAATATTTGCAGTGTTTACCCTTCTTTTTCAAGACCTCTGCAATCCGCCCTGGCATGCTGTCAATTAACTTCTGGGCCACATCCTGACTGATGGCAGCCCATTCTTGCATAATCAATGCTTGGAGTTTGTCAGGATTTATAGGTTTTTATTTGTCCACCTGCCTCTTGAGGATTGACCACAAGTTCTCAATGGGATTAAGGTCTGGGAAGTTTCCTGGCCATGGACCCAAATTATCGATGTTTTGTTCACCGAGCCACTTAGTTATCACTTTTTCCTTATGGCAAGGTGCTCCATCATACTGGAAAAGGCATTGTTCATCACCAAACTGTTCCTGGATGGTTGGGAGAAGTTGCTCTCGGAGGATGTGTTGGTACCATTCTTTATTCATGGCTGTGTTTTTAGGCAAAATTGTGAGTGAGCCCACTCCCTATGGCTGGGAAGCAACACCACACATGAATGGTCTCGGGATGCTTTACTGTTGGCATGACACAGGACTGATGGTAGCGCTCACCTTCTCCGGACAAGCTTTTTTCCGGATGCCCCAAACAATCGGAAAGGGGATTCATCAGAGAAAATTACTTTACCCCAGTCTTCAGCAGTCCAATCCCTGTACCCTTTGCAGAATATCAGTCTGTCCCTGATGTTTATCCTGGAGAGAAGTGGCTTCTTTGCTGTCCTTGACACCAGGCCATCCTCCAAAAGTCTTCGCCTCACTGTGCGTGCAGATGCACTCACACCTGCCTGCTGCCATTCCTGAGCAAGCTCTGTACTGGTGGTGCCCCAATCCCGCAGCTGAATCAACTTTAGGAGACCGTCCTGGTGCTTGCTGGACTTTCTTGGTGTCCCTGAAGCCTTCTTCACAACAATTGAACCGCTCTCCTTGAAGTTCTTGATGATCCGATAAATGGTTGATTTAAGGTCAATCTTACTGGCAGCAATATCCTTGCCTGTGAAGCCCTTTTTGTACAAAGCAATGATGACGGCACGTGTTTCCTTGCAGGTGACCATGGTTGACAGAGGAAGAACAATGATTCCAAGCACCACCCTCCTTTTGAAGCTTCCAGTCTGTTATTCGAACTCAATCAGCATGACAGAGTGATCTCCAGCCTTGTCCTCGTCAACACTCACACCTGGGTTAATGAGAAAATCACTGACATGTCAGCTGGTCCTTTTGTGGCAGGGCTGAAATGCAATGGAAATGTTTTGGTGGGATTCAGTTAATTTGCATGGCAAAGAGGGACTTTGCAATTAATTGCAGTTCATCTGATCACTCTTCATAACATTCTGGAGTATATGCAAATTGCCGTCATACAAACTGAGGCCGCAGACTTTGAAAATTAATATTTGTGTCGTTCTCAACTTTTGGCCACGACTACAGTGCATTCAAAGTATTAATACCCCTTATTCCACATTTGTTGTTACAGACTAAATAAAATATTTGAAAAAATGATCTCCATGTACAGTGTGATTCCACACATTTCCCCCCTGATGTGCATGCTCATTCACTCCATGCATTTGGAAGGATTAGGCTCATGAAGGAAATATAGTGGAATCTTTCCCTGGCCGAGAACGTGCATCTTCATCAATGCAACGGCCTGGGGTGTATTCATTACGGAAACCCCTTACCGTTTAAGAACCAAACTTAGAAAAATGAGTTTCTATTGGACAAATTCAGGAGATCACTCCGTTTTTGTTCGCTTCCGTTTTAAACGTTTTGCAACAATCTGCGTTATGAATACACCTGTTCTATTTTAATCCTCATCTCGCCTCATATTAGGGATCTCATCTGGCATTGTTTTATTGAAGGATTATTTATATGGATATATGTACTCCATTGCAGTCTAAAGATGGATATGAAAGAAGGCTACTGGGGTTGTTTATTCAATTTCCATCAACTATAACTAAGCTAAAGCTATATTTTTGAGACTCCAAAGAGAATGAAAAACTTGACTAATCCTAGACTTTAAATTATTTCCAGTCCACAGATTTCGGTGTGGAGATACTGATGGTTTGTCAGCACTGGGGGTTAGTTTAAGTAGCAGGTAAGGAGAATTATCGTGGCAGGTTAGGGGAACTGATTTTGCTGGTTAGGAGACAGATTAACTAAATTTGTTTATTTTGCTAAATTACTACGGTTGTAAATTTATCCCCGACGCAACTGCTAGATGGCGCTGTAGTCGTAGCCACAATGGTAAAAATCATCAGTCTCGACAAACATCAGTATCTTTTTTATTTGTTTTATTATTAACAACAAATCAATACAGAAAGTACATGAGGGAACAAGTATATATAGATTATATATAATGGACAATCGAGCTAGGGGGTACAATATCACATTACAATTACATACATACATACACTTACAATTCTAACAGCCTTTTTTGTTAGTAGAGTATTTAACTGTCTTAAAATACAGTTCAATTTCTTTTTGTAGGGTAAGAAAATGTGTTTTTTTGTTAGTAAATTTACATGTGTGTATATGATATTTGGCCAAAAGAATAATTAAATTAATTACATTAAAATGTTTCAGCTTATTTCTATCGTATGTAAAGAATCCAAGCAGTACATCTCTCCACAATAGTGTAAAATCTTCATAAATGTGTTCAATTATAAATCTACTGATGTCTTGCCACAGTTTTCTTACATGAATACAATGCCAAATAAACATCAGTATCATAACGCCGGAAATAACCGGAAATGGCGTAGAGATCATTTTTCGCATGGGCATGCGCTCAGAGTTTCCCCAGGTTTTCCCTTGGTGGTTAGCAACAACATCCATCTCCAACATGCTTGGTAAATTGATCGGTCAGAAATATTTTTCCATCGCGAGAACATGGTAAGATAGTGTATGCTTACTGACATCTTGCTATTGATATTTGATCAAATAAGTTTCCAATGCAATGTCTTATTCTGACTTGCCCTTGTCTGTTTTACCCTTAGCTAGCTGAGGTCATGTCCGGAAACGTTAGTTAGCTAGCATACTGGCTACTGCGTGCCTTGTATGGTAGCAAAGCTAGTTAATAACCGCAGCATTGACCCGTAGAAGGTTGCCAAGGCCGTGAGCCAGAAACGCCGACCTGACTTTGATCAATTGGAGAAGTAGTTAGCTAAGTACCTAATTCTTAAACTAGAGCTAGGGGGCGGCAGGTAGCCGCCAGTAACCGCAATCCGACGTTCTGCCCTGAACAAGGCAAGTACTGTTTCCCGGCGACGATGACGTCAATTAAGATAGCCCTGCACCTCTTTGATTCACAGGAGTTGTGCAACTGACTGAATCCCCTAGCTCGATTGTAAATTACCTATTCAATTTTACCCCCAACGCAGGGTTCCAACGTTGGCGGTGTGGGGTTCAGTTGGAGGGGTGGCATTGGTACACTTCACTGACTGGCGCTTGATCTTGGATTATGTACCGTACGTCAGCGGCAAATTCAAGAACGATGACTAGAGGCGTTTCTGTGGCTGAAGGTGAGTAAATGTGCACATAGCATCACAGTAAGGGTATGCTCTCTACAAAGTGGTTTACTTGACTTGTTTTTTTTAGGGATGGCCCGTCCATTTTTAGCCCAGTGGGCCTATCTGGCTTGAGTTGTTTTGGTAAAAATATAATTGTCTGGCTAATAATGGGGGCCTCAAGGGGGAAAAATAGTCCAGTGTGAGGTCTCTAAGGAATGCGAGGGCTGATTTCTGGTCCCAGTCCACCCCTGCCTGTTTTTACAGGGTGTCTCTGCAACAGATTGTCAAACCTAGCTAGAATAGTTCCGACCAGCAGGTCACAGTCAGTATATCTCCCTATAGGTCGGAATGTTTGGCTGCCCGCGCGGGAAAGGGTGGGTATAATTTGTGGAATGTTCCAAAAAACTTTGTAAATAACAAGGTTGCCAACAAATGACGCATACAAAGTTGTATAGCGGCAGAATAAGATACCGGGTAGGGTGTGGGCTATTTCTTTCACTCACCACGTTTATTCCGAAAAATGTCTGCCCTCACTCTGGTAGCCGATGGACAAGCATTAAGAATAAGTTATGTGGTGAGTAGATGCCTATTCGACAGCTAATTAGCTAGGTGAATTGATCATGCAACTTTGTATGTGCTTGTTGGCAACCTTGTACTTTACAAAGTTTTTGGAACAGATTCCTTTTGGAACGTTCCACAAATTATACCCACCCGAAATCAAGAAGAATAGAAGTACTGCTAGTTTTTAAACAGCCCTTTTGTCCTCATGCTAGGTAGCAGAAGCCACAACAGCCATTTTGGAATCGCTCGTAGATCTTTACTTTGAACAACAAAGCACAGTCAGCCAATCAGGCTCCTTTGTTGTCCCTGGCAACATTTTACGTGCCATTCCCAAATGTTACTTATAAATGCCTCGTGAGCTTAGTTAACTGTCATACATACCCCATCAGAACCCAAAATATATAAGCTTGTTTTACTCCACTGTTTGTAAACAATATTTAGCCTCAACATGGGTAGAACTATAATTTTTATATCATTGTGTTGTCAATCCTTGCATTTATAACTCAATAAATTTGAGAGTGGTTACATTTCTACAGCCCCATCCGTTCAGCTTTTTACTGAAACGCGCCAGGAGTACGCTTTGTTCTTGAGGGGATTCGATTAATTCCCCTGGTGAACCGGGTTAGCGTTGATTGCATTGGTTTTGGGACCGGGCTGCCTCCCATGTGTGAGCCAGGTGCCCCGCTTTGGCTGACGGCGAAGTCATCAAAGCAAACGTGACGTAGGTTAAACATGTGGAGTAATGAGTAGGATTCTGTTGTTTCGCATGCAAAAGTGATTGATTTTGATAAGGCTTTATCTGCCTTCCCAGTGAATACTAGTTTCAAAATTCCAACATCTATTTTATGGAAAAGTGATGTTTTCCTTGATTCCAACATGACTGAGCGCAGCAGATTACTGTTTGATTTGAGAAGGGCACTCCTCTCTCACTGCTTTTGCCCATTCACGTCACAGGCCACAGCCCAGGGATCTAAATCAAACTCCCTCATTGTTTCAACTGCTGATTAGCCCAATATTGGACTAAATGGGCCTAAAGTTATTCCTTAGTCCAAGGACCTTACATGTTCTGTTTAAATGGAGAATTGGCTTGAAGCCAAAACAGACAAATACTCCATCTAAATGTGAATCGAATCTCAATTGCGTTACGGTTCAAGAAACATAAATCCCTCCATATCACATCAAAATATTATCACAAATGCTAAATACACACTTACTCTTCTAACCGGTTTTAAAACCGTTGCAGCTTTCCAGTGACAACACTTTTCTGGCGTTTATCTTCCGTTTACACACTGGTGTTTGGCGACGCAGATAGCTAATTAGCACACTCGCGTCTTTTTTTCCTTAAACAAGCGTTGTAACATGGAAATATGGCCATGTGGGAACCCTATAAAGGTGTGTATCAATTTGTATTCAATGTTTTTATGATTTCTATGGTAAGGTCCTTATGATTCCAAAACGGTACCGCAAATGATGCATGTTAATGTTCAGACTGAGCATCGCGGCTCTTAACAAAACTCCCCCCTACAGAAGACTCCTTCGTCCAATGACTCTTATGTGTGATGTAATGCAAATGAGTCATGATCAAGGGCTAATTGCTGCTTTAGGTCCTGGCTGTTGTCTTCAATCACAACATTGCTGGCAGCGGTGTAATTGAAGCCAACTAGGGGTTTGCACATGAGCCAGCTTCTTGAGAGAAGGACAATAGTGTCGTGTCCCTACAGGATGATAACTCTGCCTTGCCCGTTGGATTTAAATGTTGAATTTTCACCATACTGCTCATTGCTGGCATCTTCAGTATGTAATAATCTCAGATCCTCAGTGTCGGGTCGATTTGGAAAGTCCTTGAAAGTATTAAGTAGAGACTGTGACACCCACCCAATCTTTTTGCCTGTAGGTCAATCTGTGCTTTCAGAGACAGGCCAAGAGAGATGGAGAGAGTGTGAACAGACCATCAGGCACCAGGACTCAACTCCACCCCAGGACAAAGAGAAGAGGAACACTGATTTCACCTTTTTCAATCATTTTAAATGGACTTTTCATCCTGATTTTGAAATAACCGTGTTGTGCATTTTGTCTTTTTTGGTAATTGCTCAGCCAATGGAATGACAAGGAGGAAATAGAAATGCATGTATTGAGACATTAACATTGTAATATTTATTCCCTTTTTGTTTGATTGAATTTTGTTGTCATTTTAAAGCTTAGAGTGAAATTCTACTTTTCGGGGTCAGTTAACTTAAGTGTTGGTTTTAACTGTTTGATTTTCCAGAGCGAGGGCTATGAAGTTAAAATCATACAGTCTCTGTTTTTCCCTTTGCTTTCGGTTCACTGTATCAACCATTATCGTTTCAGTGTAGCCTGGTTACTATTGGTAGTCTGTTTCTGCTTCTAAACTGTTGGCATGACAATGATGTAGTTTAGTTCAACGCACAAACTTTTTGGTACCCGGCTTGTTTTCTTGGACCTCCTTTGTCCAACTTCTTAATGATCATGATGGTTGTTTTAATCAAATTAAGTGTACAAAATTGTCTGGTATTTTTCCCTAGCCATTTGAAATCTATCCACAATCTTGTGATGATAATGGGGAAAAACATTAATAAAACGAGTAATGTAACCTAGGTATATTCAGTGCTTTTGGGTTTCTTTTTTTATTTCACCTTTATTTAACCAGGTAGGCTAGTTGAGAACAAGTTCTCATTTGCAACTGCGACCTGGCCAAGATAAAGCATAGCAATTCGACACATACAACAACACAGAGTTACACATGGAATAAACAAAACGTACAGTCAATAATACAGTAGAAAAATAAGTCTATGTACAATGTGAGCAAATGGGGGGGGGTAAAGGCAAAAAAGGCCATGGTGGCGAGGTAAATACAATATAGCAAGTAAAACACTGGAATGGTAGATTTGCAGTGGAACAATGTGCAAAGTAGAAATAGAAATAATGGGGTGCAAAGGAGCAAAATAAATACAGTAGGGGAAGAGGTGGTTGTTTGGGTTAAATTATAGATAGGCTATGTACAGGTGCAGTATTCTGTGAGCTGCTCTGACAGCTGGTGCTTAACGCTAGTGAGGGAGATAAGTGTTTGCAGCTTCAGAGATTTTTGCAGTTCATTCCAGTCGTTGGCAGCAGAGAACTGGAAGGAAAGACGACCAAAGGAGGATTTGGCTTTGGGGGTGACCAGTGAGATATACCTGCTGGAGCACGTGCTACGAGTGGGTGCTGCTATGGTGACCAGTGAGCTGAGATAAGGCCGTGCTTTAACTAGCAGAGACTTGTAGATAACCTGTAGCCAGTGGGTTTGGCGACGAGTATGAAGCGAGGGCCAACCAACAAGAGCGTACAGGTCGCAATGGTGGGTAGTGTATGTGGCTTTGGTGACAAAATGGATGGCACTGTGATAGACTGCATCCAGTTTGTTGAGTAGAGTGTTGGAGGCTAATCACCGAAGTCGAGGATCGGTAGGATGGTCAGTTTTATGAGGGTATGTTTGGCAGCATGAGTGAAGGATGCTTTGTTGCGATATAGGAAGCCGATTCTAGATTTAATTTTGGATTGGAGATGCTTAATGTGAGTCTGGAAGGAGAGTTTACAGTCTAACCAGACACCTAGGTATTTGTAGTTGTCCACGTATTCTAAGTCAGAGTAGTGATGCTGGATGGGCGAGCAGGTGCGGGCAGTGATCGGTTGAATAGCATATTCAATCGCTCCCTATCCCAGTCTGCTGTCCCCACATGCTTCAAGATGGCTACCATTGTCCCTGTGCCCAAGAAGGCAAAGGTAAATGAGCTAAATGACTACCGCCCCGTAGCACTCACTTCTGTCATCATGAAGTGTTTTGAGAGACTCGTCAAGGATCATATCACTTCCACCTTACCGGCCACCCTAGACCCACTTCAGTTTGCATACCGCCCCATTCAGTCCACAGACGATGCAATCGCCATCACACTGCACACTGCCCCTTCCCATCTGGACAAGAGGAATACCTTTGTAAGAATGCTGTTCATTGACTACAGCTAAGAATTCAACACCATTGTACCCTCCAAGCTCATCAAGCTGGAGGCCCTGGGTCTCCACCCCGCCCAGTTCAATTTGGTCCTGGACTTTCTGACGGGCCGCCCCCAGGTGGTGAAGGTAGGAAAGAACGTCTCCACTTCGCTGACCCTCAATACTGGGGCCCTACAAGGGTGCGTTCTCAGCCCCCTCCTGTACTTGTTGTTCACCCACGACTGCGTGGCCATGCACGCCTCCAACTCAATCAAGTTTGCAGACGACACAACAGTAGTGGGCTTGATTACCAACAACGACGAGACAGCCTACAGGGAGGAGGTGTGTAGGAACTAGTCAAGGTTGTGTGCGTGTGTGGTGTGTAATCAGTCAATTGAAGGCCCTAATCTACAGATTTCACATGACTAGGTAATAGAGATAAGCATCTGTTAGTCACAGATACCTTCAAAAAAATGGGCCTCACATTAATCCTCAGGGTCTCATCACGATATTTCTGTGCATTCAAATTGCCATCGATAAAATGCAATTGTGTTAGTTGTCCATAGCTTATGCCTGCTAATACCATAAACCCACTGCCACCATGGGGCACTCTGTTCACAACGTTGACATCAGCAAACCGCTCGCCCACACAATGCCATACACGTGTCTGCGGTTGTGAGGCTGGTTGGACATACTGACAAATTCTCTAAAACGACGTAGAGAAATGAATGTACAATTCTCTGGTAACAGCTCTGGTGGACATTCCTGCAGTCCGCATTCCAATTTCACACTCCATCAAAACTTGAGACATTTGTGGCATTGTGTGACAGAACTGCATATTTTTGAATGGCCTTTTATTGTCCCCAGCACACGGTACAACTGTGCAATGATCATGCTGTTTAATCAGCTTCTTGATATGCCACACCTGTCCATGTGGATGGATTATCTTGGCAAAGGAAAAATGCTCACTAACAGGGATGTAAACACATTTTAGAGAATGTTTTTTTTGAGTATGGAACATTTCTGGTATCTTTTTTTTTTCATCTCATGAAACATGGGACCAACACTTTATATGTTGCGTTTATATTTTTGTTCAGTATTTTTATACTGTAGAGATCAGTGGTGTAGTGGAGGGTAAATGCAGTTTACACACCTTTTGATGAAAAATGAAGAGATGGCGATCAGAGTTTACCACTACATCACTTGTAGAGATCAGGTTTTAAGATAGTGAGGTTTCTAGCTGAGGATAGCTGAAGGCACCAGAGTTAGAACCTCTCACTTTGACAGAAATTCACACACATACAAAGTCTAATTGTAGTTTTGTCAGTGTTAGACTGTGGTAATGTTTTCAACTTTGAATGTCCATTCAATAAACTTTATTACTGCTAAAGAGATACCTTGGGATTTTGTCAATGCGGCACTTTATCTCCTTCCCCAGAGTCAGATGAACTCGTGGATACCATTTTTATGTCTGTGTCCAGTATGAATGAAATTAGCAGTGGTGGAAAAAGTACCCTATTGTCATACTTGAGTAAAAGTAAAGATACCTTAATAGAAAATGACTTAAAAGTTGCCCTGTGCAATACTGCATGAGTAAAAGTCCAAAAGTATTTGGTTTTGAATATACTTAAGTATCAGAAGTACATGTAATTGCTCAAATATACCTAAATATCAAGGGTAGACGTATGAATCATTTTAAAATTCCTTATATTAAGCAAACCATAGGGCACCATTTTTTTTACGGATAGCCAGGGGCACACCAACACTCAGACATTAATTTACAAACGAAGCATGTGTTTAGTGAGTCCACCAGATCAGGGGCAGTAGGGATGACGAGGGATGTTCTCTTGATAAGTGACCAACTTTACTGTCCAGCTAAGCATTCAAAATGTAAGGAATACTTTTGGGTGTCAAAGAAAGTGTATGGAGTAGAAAGTACATACTTTCCTTTAGGAATGTAGAGAAGTAAAAGTTGTCAAAATAAAAATAGTAAAGTACAGATACCACCCCCAAAAAATACTTAAGTAGCACTTCGAAGTATTTTTACTTATGTTCTTTACACCACTGGAAATTAGAGGTATTTTCGCAAGCCAATGCTAACTAGCGTTAGCGCACTGGCTGGAAGTGGAAGTCTGTCGGTATCTGCAAGCGTGCAATAAGATTTTGAGGTGTTTGACAAGAGTAAATGTTTACTAGTGCTGTTTCATCGCGGTACAAAATCCTTAATGCTCATTCTGATAAACATTGTTACACCATGTGCCATCCACAGACTGTCAAATTCCTATAATATCTAAAGCATTATTTTAAAAGGAGACATCGGAAATCTCACTGATATAAACAGTCTGGCACCATTGCGCAAAATAAACTATGATTGAGCTATGCGTGGGACGGTGCAGGAACTGACCAATGGCAGGTATCAATGGACCGACCAAATGGCAGTCACTAATGGGCGTTTGCTGATATCAATGAGTTTCTTGATAATCAATAACTGATAAATAACATGCACCAAGGGGCGTGTCCTGATTTTTCAAAACGCCCCGAATTGCGATCTGCAATTACACCATGTTGGAGAGCACAGCTGAACAGAAAGAAAATCCACAACAATAATTTCTAGACTCATTTTTCTATCCTATGCAGATTCCCTAATCGACAAATATCCAGCAATCATAACCTGCAACAAGCATGGAGAGAAAAAGGTAGGTTTTAACGAATTGCTCAAAATAGTATTGAGAAGGATAAGTAGTAAGCATAAAGACGGTATGTTAAACGTTATCGAAGTCTGCAGGAAAAGCTTTATAGCTCTCATTAGGGAAAGCGTGTATGTATGTATGTCTGGCTGGCATTATTTTTACTCGATGGAGTAGCCTGGTAGCTAGCTGGCCACTAAAGTAAGAAATCGTCCTCTTACTAGTTAAAACTGTAACAAAAAAGTTAAAAGACCACCGTCTCCAGATTGCATAAAAAAGGCATTGATTCGCTAACGTTAGTTTACTAGCTAGTTTGTTAAAAACTAACATCAGCACTCCCGTAGCAGGTGATCTCACATGTATTTGTTTCAGCTAACGTTAATTAGCAAGTAGGTGTCGGTCACGAGTCTTTTGGGTGCGTTTAACATTCGAGACTGACAAACAAATCACCATGTGTCATAACTACTCTTATTTGTAGATTAGTTAGTCACATTTACCCATGATACATCGCGTTTGATGCTCTTAAACGGTCAATGTTTACATCGGTGTTAATTGATTCACGTGATGTGGACTTTCTAGTTAATACAGTATTGTGAGGGTTATACCGTGCTGTTGGTATGCTAGGACAGCTAGCTGACTTTCATGGTTTACTGGTGGGTATTTTTTCAGGCTGAGGCTCTCTGATAACAAAAATGTACTTGATTGTAGTCATTTAGTGACTTACAGTACATTCATTATAAGATAGCTAGGGGGGACAACCACATCAGTCATAAGTACATTTCTCCTCAATAAAGTAGCTATCAGCGAAGAGCTAGTAAGGGAGGGAAAAAGTCAAGTTTAAGTTCTTTCATGAAAGCCCTTTTTTTTTCTCACTTCAAGGCTCTTTAAAAAAAATATATAACTCGTATCATGTTTTAATATGCATTAATGATAGTTTCCTGAACTGCAATAACAATTATTCAAGTTTCTGAACAGTCTTTGTAAAAATATATATATATTTTTTCATGGTTAACTACGTTAGTAAGTTTTAAAAGACAGGCTGTGTGGTGAGGGTGCCTATTTATATTCATGAGCTCGCTTTGACTGACAGCTTTTTGAAACGCCTATGTCAAGCAACTTGTATGCAGTGTTGCAGTAAAACCATCTCAAGCTAATTTGGTGAAAGAGAAATCAACTCAAACAACATTGAAATTTCATCTGATAATTTTTTTAACCTTTATTTAACTAGGCAAGTCAGTTAAAAACAAATTCTTATTTACTATGACGGCCTAGGAACAGTGGGTTAACTGCCTTGTTCAGGGGCAGAATGACCGATTTTTACCTTGTCTCTCGGGGATTCGATCTAGCAACCTTTCGGTTACTGGCCCAACGCTGTAACCACTAGGTTACCTGCCGCTTCAAGATATCTTTAAAAAAAAAAATATATATATATATATATATATATATATATATATATATATATATATTGCTCAAAAAAATAAAGGGAACACTTAAACAACACAATGTAACTCCAAGTCAATCACACTTCTGTGAAATCAAACTGTCCACTTAGGAAGCAACACTGATTGACAATACATTTCACATGCTGTTGTGCAAATGGAATAGACAAAAGGTGGAAATTATAGGCAATTAGTAAGACACCTTTCTTTCATGCCAAACGTCCTGGACGGTGTTGGGCTGTAAGCACAACCCCCACCTGTGGACGCCGGGCCCTCATACCACCCTCATGGAGTCTGTTTCTGACCGTTTGAGCAGACACATGCACATTTGTGGCCTGCTGGAGGTCATTTTGCAGGGCTCTGGCAGTGCACCTCCTTGCACAAAGGCGGAGGTAGCGGTCCTGCTGCTGGGTTGTTGCCCTCCTACGGCCTCCTCCACGTCTCCTGATGTACTGGCCTGTCTCCTGGTAGCGCCTCCATGCTCTGGACACTACGCTGACAGACACAGCAAACCTTTTTGCCACAGCTCGCATTGATGTGCCATCCTGGATGAACTGCACTACCTGAGCCACTTGTGTGGGTTGTAGACTCCGTCTCATGCTACCACTAGAGTGAAAGCACCGCCAGCATTCAAAAGTGACCAAAACATCAGCCAGGAAGCATAGGAACTGAGAAGTGGTCTGTGGTCACCACCTGCAGAACTATTCCTTTTTTGGGGGTGTCTTACTAATTGCCTATAATTTCCACCTATATATATATATATATATATATATATATATATATATACACACACACACACACACACAGCTCCAGTTTGGAATGTCTCTTGTGATGCGGTTCACAGGACATGGGACTGGGCGACCCATGAGGAGGCTCACAATTGTCCAGGTTAGGGGAGGGCTGCCCTCAGGTTATTGCCTCAATTGGCTGGCCGGGATGTCCTTGTCCCATGGCGCTCTAGCGACTCCTGTGGTGGGCCGGGCGCATGCACGCTGACACTGCCTCCTCCTCCGACATGGGTGCGGCTGTGTGTCAAGAAGCAGTGCTGTTGTGTTTCGGAGGACGCATTGCTCTCGACCTTCGCCTCTCCCAAGTCTGTAAGGGAGTTGCACCGATGGGACAAGTCTATCTACCAATTAGGGAGAAAGTATTTTTTAAAGTAAATAAAGCAACAATCATTTTTCATACTTTGGTCATCATACTTTGACCTGGCTTCCTTAAAATTTCAAATTTCATGAAAAAACATGATTTTGACTGTTCATGACCTTTTAATCAAAATAAAACAGTTATTTTGTCCTCAGTGCCCTCATTAAAGTTGTAACTGCAGGTTGCTGATAAGCTGCCCTCGGATTATCAACTCAATTTAATGCAAATGTTTTTTTTGTTTTTTTGCTGTCCTGTCTTACTGCCTCATTTAGTGACCCTGGAAAGAGATTCCTGAGCAAGCCCCAGCTAGCTCGTTACCTGGGCAACACCATGGAGGTGCACGCCATTGAACCCTGTGCAGGAAGGATGCTCATGAATAAGCTTCAAAGGAACCGGCACAAGCATCGCTATGACGACAACAACCATCAGATCAAGGTGAGAGAGGGTTTTGTAGACCAGGATCATGTGTAATCTGTTTGACCTTTGAACAATGATCCCTGACCTGTTTCTGTCTGTTTTGAAGGTTAAGCCGGACCTGAACACGACCTTACCAGTCAGACAGACAGCATCTATCTTTAAACAGCCTGTCACCAAGGTGACCAATCACCCTAGCAACAAAGTGAAGACAGACCCCCCCACAAGCTGTCGACCAACCAAGACAGGTGAGTCCAGTGATGCTCGGCTCTTATTGGTTGTGATATAATGAGACTGTTATGTTATTGCTGACATATGGTAGGGAGATGAAGTCATCTACTCTGGCCTAGCCCTCAAAGCTTATTATTGGGATGAGTCACTCAATTTAACAAGCTTAATCAAAGCTTGTTAAATCATTCCTGTAATGTGCTAAACATTTTGAGATGTTCTGAGTGGCAATGATTTCAATTTATTTATCACATTAAGTGATGCACGCGGAGTCCGATGTCTAGTTGTTCTTTACACACTGTTGGTCCTCAGCTGTTTTGGGAGAGGAAGCTGAGTGGTCTGAGTGCGTTTGACATTGCAGAAGAGCTGGTGAAGACCATGGACCTTCCCAGGGGCCTACAAGGTAGGTACTGACCTTCCCAGGGGCCTACATGTTGAGTACACAGCAGCGAATACTTGAGTTTCAATATACATATAAACGCACACAAAATTGTTGGGTTTTATCTGACCCTGTGTATGTCCCCGTCCCCAGGTGTTGGGCCTGTGTGTTCAGACAAGACCTTGCTCTCTAGCGCCCTGCACACCAGCCCCACCCCTGTCACTGGTCAGCTGACCGCAGCCGTGGCGAAGAACCCTTGGGTATGGCTCAACACCGCCCAGCCGCTATGCAAGGCCTTCATGGTTACCGATGACGACGTCCGGTAGAGTACACATATAAACCCTGTGGTAGGGCACAACAACACCCAGCTACTGTGGGGCCTTGTCGTTAACCCTGCCAAGAGGACTGTCATCAATCATTGCTCCCTAACCCCTCTCCCACTATGTGGTGTATGTAGGAAGCAGGAGGACCTGGTCCACAGTGTGAGGAGGAGGCTGGAGGAAGCTCTGATGGCGGACATGTTGGTTCACATAGAGGACCCCACCAATGAGGCAGACGCTCTGAAGGAGCAAACCGAGCAGGAGGACAAGGAGGGCGTATAGCAAAGGTACAGCAGAGCAGTATAATATAGAAATTAAATAGATGGATTGAGGTTACTTTGTCTTTTAAAATGTTGCGTTCTGTGGGTTTGTTCATAATACTTTACGTAGGGAGAGAATGGGTAAAGTCCAGAATTAAAACATTAACATAATTCTGTGACAATACCAGTAGTAACATGCTATAGACAAACGTATTGATTTACTTGTGATCATTTCTCTCCTACGGGGTTGGTGAATACTACAGAGGGCTGCCTGGAACACTATATTCTACCCATACATGTACAGGATATTCACCAGGATCTGACTAGCATCGGTCAACATGAAGGATCCTCTCTCCCACTGGGATCTCCACACATGTCTTTCTGTCTGGAAGTCGGCCAACTACAATTGAATCCATATGTATTTTCGACCAATTTAAATTGATTTTAGATATGGGGTAGGGGGGAAATTAAGACCTTAGACAAGGCTTTGCAGTTCAAAGTTTTTAAATTCTCTTATTTTTACCCTCAATAATTGTCTGGAATGTGACAAGTATGTATGTATGTATGTATGTATGTATGGTGCTTTAGACAACTTAGTTTTACCTTTTGTGAATACTCTTAGCAAGTTAAAGGTCGAAACAGAGTTAACGTTTGTGTGCTTGAGAGAGAGAGAGAGCGAGAGAAGGGGGGGAAGTGTGTGTGTGTTTTTGAGAGGGAAGAACAGTGTGTTTGTGGGGCACCACTCAGTCCATTCCATTTGAAAGGTTCCATCTAGCTCTGTCTTGTGTTGCCCTGGTTCCACTGTCATTTGTGGAGAATTAGAGGGGTGCGGACTGGGCAAGGGACCACATACTGTAAGATAAATTGGAGGCTCAAAATGGACTTAGCAAAAGACTACCTGTTGCATCAGGAATCAGTCATAGATAAACGTGCATCATATGACCTGATATATCCTATAGGTCTTGTTATCCTTATCTTGTTTGGTGTTCTTCAAACAATGTAGTCTGGATAGTCGTGAAGAGCAGTGACCTGCACAGAGGTTGCATTGACTCGCATGGCTCACATGTTCCAATAAGTTCAAAACGGTGCTAATCTTTGTAGATGTATTTTTGCTTTCATGTTACATTGAACTGTCAATAGATGTGAAGGCTGACAGACTGCGCCATTACTCTGCGATAGTTGCCTATTTGGGATAAAAAAAATTTTTAATGTACTTTGTGGCAAGTCACAATTATGCCGTAGTTATTTAACAGATTTTTTTTTCAGGTTTTAAATGCTATTAAATGTTTACCTTAACCTGTTCTTGATTTGAGGTATGAATGCGAAGATCATTCACTGTCATATGAAGACGTCTGAAAGTAGGAACCCCCCCATGAATTGTAATTGTTAAAATTATGCTTTGTAGAAAAATACAAAGTTTTTCCTCAGATGGATTTGTTACCATTGCCTGTTTTAGAAATTGTAAGTCAAACATAAAGCAATTTTTTTTTTCTATAACAAAAATAAATGCAGTCTATTGTCATCTGTGTTCTTTTAGATGCTTACTATGTGAGATCAGCAGACGGAGAAGACTCCTCACCAGACTTGTCTGGTTTGGTAGGCTACGTAGTGATTCTGTTGGTAGGTCAATGTGAGCATCAGAAGTTGAAGCTTGAGTTTGCATAGCAATCAATAATGGATAATTAATGTATTATTCTAGAGACTACATGGAATTTGGCATCTATTATTCAGTTATTGTCCCATTTGGTCAACCTCAAGGGGTTGACAAGCACCCACACAATAACGGGGACATTGCTTTCGCTCTAGACCTTCAGACACAGTTGGTTATCTTGAACTGCTACCCTTGACAAAAATGTTGAGGGTGATAGGTTATTTTGTCCCCATTTTCCCAATAACTCACTCTACCCAACCTGTAAGTTGTGACACCACCTTAGCACCCATAACTGTCAATTTCCTACGACGTTCTCAAAAACTGACACGGAACCATCAAACGAATTATATTTTGCTTTATCATTTTCCAATGTGGAAAATTATCCACCAGCACAATAACTGAAGTATAAAATAACAATATCAATCGCGACGTGCGTGCCTTGGCCTTTGAACCCATTGTTGTGTCGCGGATGACGTCAGTTCTGTGTGCGAGACAGGCAGAGCGGCGTGCGCCTGGCGAGACAAAGGCGGCGGACCAGGGAACAGCTAAGAGAAAGAGGTTAGCTAGATCCAGATACAATTTTCGGGAGGTATGTGCATTGAAATGTAATAGACTACGAACCGATACGAAAAATGACGGGCCGCTAAACGACATCTGGCTTGAATAGGTTCTCATCAACAGACTGTCCCTTCTCATTCGTTTTTAAACATTTTATCCAACGCCCCCCAATTTAGCGAGCTAGCTAGCATTAGCGCACTGGTCGCCACTCACCATTCCTTCAAGAATCAAAAGAGAGGAACTCAATAAAATCGGGAGTTGGCCAAAGGGTAAAGTAAATTTCAAGATATTTTACCCCCCCTCCCCCCCAAAAAAGTATTTGGTTTAGACAAATTATTTAACTGAAGTATTTCTGCTTTGCTTTCCAACTAACGTTAGCTAGCTGTGGTACTCCCAAACAAAGGGGACGACAACGTGACTGACTCAACTGTGGAACTAGCTAGTTTGCTAACTAGCGTACTATAGCTAGCTAACAACAGATTAGCGCTTTCCCAAATTTGATGCTCCCTTTTCGGGATGATACCGATTGAATAGACAAAATAGAATGATCTAGTGTTCAGTGTTATTTAATATTGACTTATTAAAATATGTATGATGCACATTTCAACAAGATAACCAGTCAGTCACACAGACTATTTTTGCTAGACAGTGAGACAGAATGCAACACACAGACAAAGCAGTATAGGAGGCTTGAAGGGGACGGTGTCCAAGACGAACAACACACTAACCTATTTAGTTATGGAACTAACTAGCTGTATGACAGCAAATGTTTTTTTGAAACTTTTAGTACATTTCATTTGTGTGTTTTCTAAAACTTATGGCTAAAAACGTTTTGTGCTGAAACTCCCTTTGTTGGCCTCTCCCAGAAAAGAGCGCTTTTACACCCACAGGCGACCCAAGATCGGATGTTCATCCTCGGGGACTATGCCTAGCCCCTTATTCCACCCCGAGATTATGGACCACGACATGGTAGTGAGCAGCCAGCACAACGGGGTCAGTTTGCCCCGAGAAACGGATCAGGAGTCCCGGGACGAGGGCCATCAGGAGGCTCTCCGCTACGCCCTGGACCAGCTGTCACTTATGGCCCTGGAGAAGGTGGACTGTGGGGGCGGTGGTGGGGGGCACGTTGACCCACTCGACGAGAACCAGGGACCGGTCTCCGAGAATTGCAACGGCGGTTATGTCAACCTGCAGTTGCTGGAGCACCCAGGAGGCTCCCGGGAATCCCCGACGTCCTGCTCCCCGTCTCCAGAATACTATGGATCGGGCGGGTACCACATGGCTGGCCCGCACTCTCACTCCATGCTCGGGGAACAAAACTCAATTATCTGCAATCGCAAGAGGAGTGTCAACATGACCGAATGCGTACCTGTGCCCAGCTCCGAGCACGTTGCTGAAATAGTGGGAAGACAAGGTAAGAATTCGGTATTTTTCCCACTTTTGTTTACCTATATGGTTTGGCCGTAGCTAGCTAGTTCATAAGCTATTAAAGCTAACCTTATAGATGTTAGGGTCTAGTTATTACAAACTACCCCTCTCATAACCACGAATGCATAGGACCATGCACCAGACAGCCTTCCTTTGTTTGGGTGGTGATATGTCTCTGAAATGTATCAGCGTCTGGTGTTATTATGAGAGTTGTTATTGACGTGTACAGTGGATGTTGTTTATTCGCATAATACATGTAGACATAGAATGATTTACTGGCCTTATTTGCGTGTCCTTACAGCAGTGTTAAATCAACTACAGATGTTATTGGTTGTGTATGGTGCATGGGTAGGGGGGAGGGGTGGGAGAGGGTCAGACAAAGCGGCAGATTGTCGGGAGTCTGGACATGTCTAGCAGGCTGCACCAAACAAAAGAAGCCTATCGAGTAATTTAGCGATATGTACGAAATAGTTCACAAATTTTAAACAATATGTCTGGTGTTTATATTGACGTCCACGTTCTAATTAGATTTGTAGTAATTTTATGTAATTCATACTCAGCCCTAAAGCGAGGCAGTTGGGATGGCCGCCGCGCAGAACACGGGACTGGGCGGTGTTTTCGCCCCGCATCCAGCCCAGTCGACCGCTCTCTGCCGTTTTTCAAAATACATACACATTTTCTCTCCGCACACATTTAGCACAATATTGACTACTTAACATACATACAGTGGCTATGCTTGGCGCGCCGTTGTGGCTACGTTATGGCATTATTCTCTTTGTTTGAAAATGCCATGCTTTCTGCCTACCAGAATGACATCACACACGTCCCATCCTATTGGTGGGTGAGAGCGAACTGTCCATATTTAAAGAAACAGTTCAGCGGTCCTTGGGTTAGCGTTAGAAATGCTACGAGGCTAATAAGCTACAGGCGTACATAATGGAAATATATTTTTGCCATGCTGTTTGTCAACCAGTGAATGCAGTGCGGACAGATTATTATTTTAACCAGTTTAGTAAACATTTGTCCACAACAAAGTCCTATTCTCTGAATCAATCAAGTTAGTCACAGTAGCTATATATTATGTATTATTCATATTCATTTTATGAAACAACTATTACTTTACACAAAAATTCCCCTATTGTAAATTATTCATTCTCAACTCCGCCAAACACAATTGGCCAACATTGTTATTTCCCCTCTTCCTCGCCTTTCCATCTCTCTCGGCCCCAGGCTGTAAGATCAAGGCACTGCGTGCAAAGACCAACACCTACATAAAGACCCCGGTGAGGGGCGAGGAGCCCGTGTTCATCGTGACAGGACGCAGGGAAGATGTGGAGATGGCCAAGCGGGAGATCGTCTCGGCGGCCGAGCACTTCTCCATGATCCGTGCGTCCCGCTGCAAGGCCGGGGCCACGGGCACAGGAGCACCAGGGACGGGGGGAGCAATCCCAGGACCCCCACACCTGCCTGGACAGACCACCATACAGGTACGACAACCACAGTGGGAGATACAGTAGCCTAATGTTTTGTTTGCTTGTTGTTTATTTAAACAGGTGAGTTTCATTGAGATGGTTATCTTTATTTCACGACAAGGGAGCCTTTGCCAGTAGCCAGCATCACAAGTACCTGTGGAGATATACAAATATGGGTTAGCTAAAATGCCCCCTCGTTGAATAGAGGTCATGATAATATCTAACTTCTACTTTCATACACTTAGTTCACAACTGTTCAGTTCCATTTAAATTGCAGTTCTTGATATTGTTTTACTGCTCTGCCAGTACATTGTGTGATTCATCACCTGTTTTTATGGGTATGTGATTTCCTCCTCCATAGTTTTACCTGGTCAGGTGACGTGGTCTGGAAAACCCTTACTCTTATTTCCTCCCCTGGTGCAGGTTCGGGTGCCATACCGCGTGGTTGGGTTAGTGGTTGGTCCCAAGGGGGCGACCATCAAGCGCATCCAGCAGCAGACCCACACCTACATCGTGACACCCAGCCGGGAGAAGGACCCTGTGTTCGAGGTGACGGGCATGCCAGAGAATGTGGACCGAGCCCGGGAGGAGATCGAGACACACATCACCTTGCGGACCGGGGCCTTCGTGGACCTCCAGGGAGACAACGACTTTCACACCAACG
Source organism: Salvelinus fontinalis (assembly GCF_029448725.1). Lineage (NCBI taxonomy): Eukaryota > Metazoa > Chordata > Actinopteri > Salmoniformes > Salmonidae > Salvelinus > Salvelinus fontinalis. The sequence continues at coordinate 20,944,466 of NC_074681.1, read as the reverse complement.
GAACCGACGTTAGCTTAGAGGGCCTGGGCTCGCTGGGCGCTGCTCTCTGGTCTCGGGCCAACAACCACCATGCTGCCCCTCCACCCCCGCCTCCCCCTCCACCACCGCCACTCCCCCTGGCCATGCACCACTCATCTGGGAGGAAGCTATCCTCCTTGGCCTCCTACCATCAACACAAGGGAGGGATGGGTTCTGAGAGCTACAGCGCCCCCAGGAGGGCCACAGAGGGAGGCAGCCCAACCAGCCCCTTCAGCACAGGCTCCAGCAGCGCTGGAGGAGGAGGCGGGTTCACCCCTGGCCTCCCCTCTGAGGAGCTGGGCTTTGAGTTCAGCGCCGCCAACATCTGGGCACCCTTTGTCAATGGAGGAGGAGGGAAGGTCCCAGGCTCCTCCCAGCAGCAACCTCTCCGCCGAAACAGCAGCGGCCTGAGTGGAGGCGCCATCACACCCCGCCTGTCCCCCACCCTGCCCCCCGACGCCGTGGTGGGACCCCTGGATCATCCGATGGCCCGCCGGGCCCAGAGCGACCCTCTCAGCGCCCTCTCATGGCTGCAGTCGGGCGGTACTGGTGCAGGGACCATCTCTGGAGCATCTAGCTCCAGCTCCGGAGGCTCATCCACCGGTTACTCCTCCTGCTCAGCCTCCTCCCTGCCCGGAGGCTCTCCCACAGACTCAGAGGGCGGGGGCAGTGGAGTGGGCCTGGCCTCTGGCATGCTGGTCCGACTGAAGGCTGCGGCAGGCTCTGGGGCTGGAGGTCTGATTGGTGTAGGGCCAGGGGGCGGGAGCAGGGACTGTTTTGTGTGCTTTGAGAGCGAGGTGACAGCGGCACTGGTGCCCTGCGGCCACAACCTCTTCTGTATGGACTGCGCCGGACAGATCTGCCAGTCCGCTGAGCCCGAATGCCCTGTCTGCCACATCCCTGCCACACAGTGCATCCGTATCTTCTCCTAATGAACCCCCTCCAAAGTCAAGGGAGGGAAGGGGACACAAGGGGAGGTGAGAGGAGGGGTGTCATCTTAAAAAACATCACTTTTTGTCCCTCTGGCTATCCAAGAGAACTGCAGTTGGGCATCAACTTTGGAGGAACGGACACCAACAACTTTTGCGAATAGGATGGGCTATAATGATTACAATATTAGAAATGACACTATACGGATGTTGATTTAATTATAATAACTATGACAAGAATAATGGTAGTAATAATAATAATGAATATTATTTCCAGACGGGCTGATTTTGATTGATTCTGCAGACTGCAGAAGCAGTTGGGCTTGGAATCAAGAGAATTCACGGTGGACTTGTGTCTTATCTTTCTTCAGGCCTTCATTCTGACCAGGACAAGCCTTCAGGACTGACCTCGCTCAGCCTCTAGGTTGCCTGTCTGTATAGTTTTCATTCCCTCGCGTCTTCTTCAGATATCTGACTGCTTCTTTCACAATCCTTTTCCTTTGCCACTTTTGTAATTAATAACAGATATTTTTCAACGGAGCTGCCTAGACCTGCACCTTTCTGGTTTCTTTCCGATGTTCTTTGACAGGATACGAAACACTGTTTTTCTGATCTTCTCTGTTCTCTTTAACTCTTTCTTTCTCTCATGCTGTAGTATAGTGACGTAAAGAAAAGGCTTTGGGATTGTGGTATGAGCCTGGAACTGACTTTGAAACAGGCACAGAAAGAGACACCTATGAGACGAGGCTGAGGGACCTCATAGATGTTATGAATGAAGACTGAAACACTTAAGATATTTATACTGTTCAAAAACTGATATTCAATGTCTTGGTTTTAACGTCCAGTATAAGAATAATATAATAGTTTAAAGTTATTTAAGGAATATCAGTAGTAATGCCATAGGTCAGTTACTCAGTTCCCGTTGGTCTGTCTTTCTCTCAAACCCTCTCTTCCTATCTCCCCTCTACCCTCCCCGCTCTCCTTCAATAGTTCCAGATTTGAGCTTTGTTTCTGGTTCGATTGAATGAAGCGGAGCCGAGCCTTGTATTAAACCCTACTGTTGTATTCCATGTCGAAGGCTCAGCTGACAACAGAATGTGTAATTGAAACAAATGTCTTGTTTTTGGCTCCATTCCTCTTTCTTCCCCTTGTGGAGCTCAGTGTAGACACCTAGCCATCCACATGACAAACTAAACCCAGTCCACCCAGATCTTCCATTTTATACAGTTTGCTTTGGACAGCTAAATAGTTTTTAGATAGGTTTTGGCTTTTTCACTGTAAACTGTGGTCCGGTTTGCCCCTGACTTCTCTTTCTCTCTGTCTCTGTCTGTCTCTGTCTGTCTGTCTCTGTGTGTTGAAGTCCAACAGGAGAATATTGGTCTTGGTGATGTCACACACACACAGGAATGTCTCTGCCAATAAGGATCTTGGTTAAGAGGAGGCGGCCCGTCCCCAGTATTAAGGGGCGTCAGAATGAGCCGTCTCTCTGTGCACTGCAAACCTTGAGCGACACATTGTAATGTTTTTAGCCCCCACCTCAACTCCCCCAGCTAAGCTCTTTTTCTCCTAGTCTAACCCCGGATCACCCTGCCCATTCGGCAGTGGCATCCTGGGAGATATGTTTTCTGTGTATTTTCGTTCTAGTAAGTTCACATCAACTGCCTCTCTCCTATGGTGTTTTTAACTATGATGTGGACAGGTTGGTTTTCTTGTGATGGTACGGTACACAGTTGTAGTATGTAGCCCTTTGAACGTACGGATGTATTCATAGAATGAGACAAGCCATGATAAACAAGATTAAAAACAGGGCTTCCTATGAGCACACACACTACATTTTCAGGTGTTTAACATTCTCATTGGTGATAACAGCGAGAGTAAACAACTTATCCTAATGGCAGCTAGTAGCTATTTCATCCAGGGCTTCCAGACACTGTGTGTTCAAACCCAAACAGCTGCAGAATGTGTTGCTTGTTCTTTTCTCTCTGGTCTACGTCTATAGAACAGTAGTCAACCTTGTTTTTTGGTCAACCCTGTTAGTACCGGTCTGTCTCAGTGGTCAACCCTGTTAGTACCGGTCTGTCTCAGTGGTCAACCCTGTTAGTACCGGTCTGTCTCAGTGGTCAACCCTGTTAGTACCGGTCTGTCTCAGTGGTCAACCCTGTTAGTACCGGTCTGTCTCAGTGGTCAACCCTGTTAGTACCGGTCTGTCTCAGTGGTCAACCCTGTTAGTACCGGTCTGTCTCAGTGGTCAACCCTGTTAGTACCGGTCTGTCTCAGTGGTCAACCCTGTTAGTACCGGTCTGTCTCAGTGGTCAACCCTGTTAGTACCGGTCTGTCTCAGTGGTCAACCCTGTTAGTACCGGTCTGTCTCAGTGGTCAACCCTGTTAGTACCGGTCTGTCTCAGTGGTCAACCCTGTTAGTACCGGTCTGTCTCAGTGGTCAACCCTGTTAGCACCAGTTCTTCTAATTCACGTCCATCGTCTGTGAACAAATTAACAGAAGGCCCTGTTCCAATACTTTTCAACTGCAGCCTTCCTTTCTCCCCTCACACCTTGAGGTACTAATCAGTGATCTACCATGTGTGGACAGGTGTTCCCAGCAATAAAGTCACTTCAGATCAGTGACTGCCTTCAGGGAGGGAGAAGGAAAATATGCATTTCAAGAGAATGAACACACTTCACATGGTATAAGCAGAGCTGAAGCCAAGCTACTTTTTAACAAACCCCTTCTGTGTGTCTAAGATGCCTGACTAAATGAGCTAGCCAAGTGAAGGGGACAGCGGCTTGAGGTCTTAATCTGTAATCTAATAGTCAACCCTCGTCATTTAGATACACAATATCTCTCCCAACTTGAAAGGCCCTCCATGTCCACAGATGTGGAGCTAGTAGCCACTGAGGACAATTGACTGAAGACTACTCTGTTGGTGCGAACTTGCTACTGACACAGATACTGTTTTTAGAAAAAAGGAACGGACATATAGGGCAGCACAGGGGCACAGCGTCCCCTCTCCAGCTCCTCTTTTAGGAATTAACTGTACAACCCTGACCACCCCGTGGTCTCTTTCTCTCTACCCTCAACGTGAGAGCGATCAATCTGTGTAAACTGGCAACCTGTCCCTGCTGGGCTTGGTGTCAAACGTTTAGTTTTCTCTGCTCCTGCAGACACAAGTTAGGTGCAGGGGAGGACGTGACCATGTCTTTAAAGGAACAGCTAGACTGTGAGTGTTTGTGTGAATCTCCTTTAGTGTTAAATGGAGGCCAATTTTAAAAGGGCCCCTTTTTTCTAGAACTGCCCATGACTTCTGTCACTTAATGTCCGTAGTTGAATTTGCCAGGTGGTTCTGGTGTAGGTTCTGGTCTGGTTGTTTCACTAGCAAACTCTATACCCATGGTCCAGAGTGTTATGGTCATGTACAGTAACAAACAGCTAAAAGGTACAGAATATTCTCATATTCTGCAGATTAATTTTTTTCTGAGCTTAACCTCGCCCCTCTCCTTTAGGTTTTAAAACAGGGTTTATAGAGGCTCGTTGAGTGTTGATCTCTGACCTTTTTGTTACAGAGGTGGGCCCAGAGAGCGCCACGCCCATCTGGGCAAGCCCCTCCCCCTGAAACTGCCTTTCTATTTGCTTTAATTCTTCTTGTATGCAGAACCAAAATGTTACGTCAGCAAACAAGGTTTCAGGCCTGACTTGTATGTATATACCCTGAATACAATCAATGGGATCTCGTTTTTAAAAAAAAAAGTTACCAGACTTAAGTAATGAAGTTAAGTGTAGTTTTTAAAAACATGTATAATTTTTTGTAAGTTAACCATATGCATGTCTTCAAGCCATCAGGCATTAGAGGGGAAAAACTTTTTACACATTTTTATTTTTACAATTTATTTGCTTACCTAAATATCCCAGACAATAATGTGACCGTTTTTTATTACTTCAAAATGATTTTTTATTTACCATATTATTTTCCTTTATTTCCTGTGTACTACATATAGCCAATTTTATAACAACATGAGAAAAATATTGAAGAAATTTTTAAATTGAAATATATTTTATTTGAAAGTTTATGGACCTTTTAACCGTGAGCCGGAACAATTGTATACGCATATCATTTGAGCTGACTTGACGGTTATGAGAAATGTATCAAGAGTTTTATTTTTTATGCTACTTTAATAAAATCTTGTTTTTGGTTTCTTTTTTTACTGTAAAACAATAACCCTATTGTGTTTGCATTTTCTTTCACCTCTCTTTAGCTTAATCTATGGTCAGACCACATAATTGAATACCACCTTATGCTTTACCAAATTAACTAAAGTAAATCTTAACTCTTATGATCTCAACTGCATTGTTGGTTGTTAGTAAGCATTTTCACGGTAAGGTCTACCTACACCTGTTGTATTCGGCGCATGTGACAAATAAAATGTGATTTGATTTGACTAGAGTAGTAACTAGTAGGAGGTTACCTTCCATTCCACACTTTCAACCAAGTCAGGCTGTGTTTACACAGGCAGCCAATTATGGTCTTTTATTTCACTAATTGGTCTTTTGACCGATCAGAATTGGGCCGCCAGTCTAAACTGAGTTGTTCTTCCCCTCTAATCAGATTTAGACCTGGAACACCAGGTGGGTGCAATTATCAGAAATAACATAACAAGGGCTCAGTACATAGCGTAATAGAACGTTCAATTGAACGGTGCTGTACCGAATGACCAGTTGAAAACGGGAAGAGTTGCCCTTTAAATACATCACTCATTGCTTCAAGGGACACCCACCGAACGGAGCAAAGGTATCTCTGTTCAAGAACGTACGAAAACGTGTTTCTCATTACAAACCGCTCTGCAACGTAGCAAACGTTCAATCAAACTGAACGCACCTCGTAGGGTAAGTTTTGAATAACCCTGGGATAGGGCATGACATTTAAGAATGCTTATTTTGGGTGGTTTGGAAATTGAGGACAGGGGCTATGTTTATCAAAACTGAAGCATGAATGTCCATAGACTGCTTTCAAGGTAATGAAACGAGTAGCTTTTAAATATGGGTGAACTATCCCTTTTTTTATCCCAAGTTGGGCACGTTGTCATCTCTCATTCCACCACATGATGGCAGTAGATATCCACCATGGTTTATGAACGATCGGGGGGGGCATACTGCCAAAGCTCTCCCATTCAGACGGGATGCAGCTGCAGTTTCCAGCAGACAGGTTCTGGAAACAGTAGATAGATTTAGTAGGACAGTACATAGGAAGGACAGTGTCTTTTTACATGTGATCACTGCGCGTCAGAGATGCTCTAATAGAGGAGAGAATAAAGTACAGAAAATGGCAGTTAGACACAAATGGCCTTTTAATAGGAAGCAGTTCACAACCAGGCTGCATTCTAACCCACCTTCATTCTAGATAAAGAACAATCAATCGTAATGATAATAAACAAATTAGAAACATCCTCAGTAGAAAATAATTCTCTCATGCGAATTCCGTGTACACGCTACATTCATATTGGTTAAATATTTGTATGTATTCACAAGCCTTTTAAAAAATAAAATGTTATAATTCATTATCATTACATAGGTATTCAAATGAAAAGAGAAAAAATCCCATTATTGGTAACATTAAAGAGACGCGTGCTGGCACGATAAAGTTAATTTTCCCTTCATGCACTGGTGTTTGTTTTTATTCACAGGGTGGGCATCACTTGGTCTCCATGGAGATGTGGTGGCGTGCATGCATGTCATCATCTCACGTGTGCCCTTTTGTGCTTGCGCATATGTTAGTGTGTGTGTATATGTGCGTGTGTGTGCAGTCTTTCTATGAGTGGTAAGAAACAGCAGGTTATTGGAGTTAAATTAAGTGATACATGTACTTTCAGAAGCACCACTAGCAGTACTGTCAGCTGTCATGATCATGTGATGTGAAATGACATTCAGAAGCCTTGCCTTTGGTTAAACAGAAGCTCAGAAGATAAAAACAAAAACAGAACAGCAATGTATTAGCTCTCCCTCCACAATGCAACATGACACAGTCCATGTTGCTCTCTAGCCATGAAAATAGCAGCAGAAGCTCTAGAGTTGATTCAAACTCGTGTACAACAAGCACAAACGTCACAATACAAGCATTTTGTGCCAACACCCATATGGCATTTGCATTGTAAAAAAGAAAAGTAATAAAAAACTATATTGTGACACTGGAGAGAGCCAGTGAAATGTGTTGTTTTACAGTCAGCCATGGTGGAGAACGGGAAGGGTTGGGTAGGGCGCCCCTGGAGCAAATTAGGTTTAAGTACCTTGCTCACGGGCACATCAACAGATTTTTTTTACAATAAGATAAGTCTTTATATGCTGAGTGGGTGGTTGATATATAGATGGCTTGATGTGGTATTATTAAACTACTACGATGGCTTGATGTGGTATTATTAAACTACTACGATGGCTTGATGTGGTATTATTAAACTACTACGATGGCTTGATGTGGTATTATTAAACTACTACGATGGCTTGGGCGTTGACACTTCTACTAGCCAACACAAGTCTTTGAAAAACACTAGCTGGTCCATTTGAGTTGGTCCATTCATCTCAATCTCTGCAAAGTCATCCTCTGGAAAAGTCAGACCAGGAGCTGACTGAACAGCAGATAGGAGAGGTCTTAATGTAAGCCGAAATTCATTCTCTCCAATGTACAGTATTCCCAAAGTATTTCCCAGTATGCCAAGCAAAACACACACATGTCCTATGAGAAGGAAATTGAGATGAGTCCATTATAACAAGGAATTTCCCACTCAGTGGTCCAATGAAAATGTGGGATTGGCATTCCACTCCTTGGATCATGGTATTGCAGTTGGAATTCCTGGGCATGCCACAGGTCTCCAGTGATTACGTTGGGGTTATATTGCTTGCCTCTACATACCACAAATAAACCCTGAGCCCAGAAATCAGGTAGGACAGAAAAGACGGACACAGACAGACACACACACAGCCATACTCCAAAACGGGCTAAAGCTTATCCTCAGAGAAATGCAGGGCCAAATTGTCAAAACAGACAAATAGGTATTGCCTTAAAAACACAGAATCAGATGATTGAAAAGGCAGTCAGAGAAACCATGCAGTTGCTCTGTAGTGACCTTATGGTGTACAGTGAGCTCCAAAAGTATTGGGACAGTTACACATTTTGTTGTTGTTTTGGCTCTGTACACCAGCACTTTGGATTTTAAATGATACAATGACTATGAAGTTAAAGTGCAGACTGTCAGCTTTACTTTTAAGGTATTGTCATCCATATCGGGTGAACCATTTAGAAATTACAAAAAGTATTGGGACAAATTCACTTTCACATTTATTAAAGTAGTCAAAAGTGTAGTACTTGGTCCCATATGCCTAGTACCCAATGTCTACATCAAGCTTGTGACTCTACAAGCTTGTTGGATCCATTTGTGGTTTGTTTTGGTTGTTTCAGATAATTTTGTGCCCAATATAAATTGGTAAATAATATATTGTTTCATTTTAGAGTCACTTTTATTGTAAATAAGAATATAATATGTTTCTAAACACTTCTACATGAATATAGATGCTATGGCTAATCCTGAATTAATTGTGAATAATGATGAGTGAGAAAGTTACAGACACACAAATATCATACCCCCAAGACATGCTGACCTCTCACCTTTACAATAGCACAGGATGTTAGCATTTAGCAATCTGAAACACAAACATGCAAATGAATCCAACAAATGTGTAGAGTCACAAGCATGATGTAATCATTACGTGCAAGGAATATGGGACCAAATACTTAATTTTTAACTACTTTAATACCAATATAAGTGAATTTGTCCCAATACATTTGGTCCCTTAAAATGGGGGGACTATGTACAAAAAGTTTCTAAATTAAAAGTCATTGTATCATTTCAAATCCAAAGTGCTGGAGTACAGAGCCAAAACAACGTGTGTCACTGTCCCAATACTTCTGGAGCTCACTGTATATAGTGGCCTATGGGTTAGTTTTATCTTATGGCCCATAGCACAGAAAACATATTTATTAAATTCTCACAAACACAGATGGGTGGAGTGACCAGGCAGTGTGTCCCTTCAGTAATGTTTATGTCTGCTGGTCCTGTAGCCCTTTGCAGTATTTGTGCACTTTCAAGGGAACATAGAAGGGGGTTTATGAGGGGTTGAATCAACCATCTATTGGCTAGTATTACTCCTTTATAGTAATGTCAGGCCAGGGCCATTGCTAGGGTGGGTGAGTATGTAAAAAGAGCAGACCATCTTCAAAAGGTACATGTTTGGGTCTGCGGCACCATCTCAGTGTCTATATGCAACATGGCCATATGGTGTGTTCCTAACACGCTGACATCCAACAACTCTGATCCAAACCTAGGCTAACCTCAACCCATGTGAAAGACTGGCGTATCTTACAATCATCCAAAATACACATTCATATCAAACGTCGGCACATTCTTCTTTTCTCACTTAGTTTTTTACTGGATAGTAGTTTTCTTCATGGTTACAAAGGTTATTATTATGTTAACCCTTATTATACCAGGTTATATGCACCGTGCACACAGGTATAAGGTGTCAAGTGTCCGTGGGGGGCGGGGTCTGTACAGCTGTTGCCGTGGTATCAGCTAATTAATCACAGTGTTCTGAGAATTAGGTTCAACATGCAGGAAGTACATCATCACACGAGGTAGGATGAAGCTGCACCCAGACGCTGATCTAAGATCAATGTTACATTTCCCCCTCCCCAACAGGCAAAGCCAGGACAACTGTGTAAGCTGATCCTAGATCTGTCACTGAGGTCTACTTCTACCCAGAGCACATCACATGACAGGAAGACTGAGCACAACATAGAGAAAAGGAAAGAGAGCGAAAGAGAACGACACACTGATAAACCCACAGACAGACTAATAGGAACAGATGGAGAAGTAAGAGTTGGGGTTTAGGGCTGCTCTCCTGAACATGCCGAGAGGTCAAAGTGCAAAGTCATCTGTCTCTATAACTCCACCATAACTCATCCGGTGATATTTGTTTCTCACATTTCTGCATTAAATATATATAAAATGTGTAATATGCAAGAGTGAAAGAGAGATAATGAGAGAGAGAGAGCAGTAAAAATTGATTGATAAATTGATTGGTTCATTGACAGGTGTTCAAAATACATCTATGGCAGAAGGAACTGTTGGCCACCTCTGTGTTTGTGTACATGTGATAATCATTATGTGATTAGAGATTATTAGTGTGTTCATGACTGTGTTTATATGATATAAACATGCCAGTATTGTATTAGTAACTCTGTGTGTGTGTGTGTGTGTGTGTGTGTGTGTGTGTGTGTGTGTGTGTGTCTAAATCAGTATCTTGATCACTAGGCCCATTTCTACTCTCCCTCTCAGCTCGCCCGTCCCTCCTCGGCAGAGCGCTGGTCTGACTTGAGCTTGACAAACTCTTTGGCCACGTCGTCATTGTTGCGTTGGGACAGGATCCTCAGTACCGTCAGGCCCGTCTCGTCCATGTGGACCCTCTTCCCCAGGGGGAGCCAGCACGTCATGCTTCCCCGGGAGGCCATGTCCTTCAACTGCATCAGGGCCATGCCCACCGTACGGTCCTCCCTGGCGAAGCAGTAGTCCTTCACACACACCTGCAGCTCATAGCCCTCCGGACCCAACTCACTGCCCAAGGAACTGGAGAGGAGACAGAGGAGAGGTTTGTTAGATAGCGCACACACACACAGACCCCCCCCCCACACACACACACACCAGAAAGAAACCTGATATACTCACTACTGGAAGGTCTCGTTGAACTTGGGCGACCAGCTGTTGTTCTTGGACTTGGTGGCGTGCTTCCTCTTTTTGTCAGTGAGGTGGGGACCAATGATGTAGACCTCCACGAAGGGACGAAATATCCCCTGTGTCTGCCACTTAATGTCATTAGCAGCAATCACTGAGAGAGAGAGAAGGGTGATGAGAGAAGAGGGGGAAGAGGGTTGGGAAAGAGGTGCAGAAAGAGGTGCATGAGGAGGGTTGTTTGAAGAAGATGAGCAGAGATGACATGTAGCTAGTTTGTAGTGCATTTCAAAGAAGCTCAAGTCTAGTGCAATTAGAACGCATGTAAAGCCCATCATCACCCCTACCTTACGCACTCCCGTTCCCCATTACACCCCCCCCCCCCCCCCCCCCCGCCCCCCCTCGCCCTCAGCCCCTCCATCGATCCCTCTCTCCCCCCCTCAGCCCCTCCCGCCATGGCTTCCTCTCTCACCTCTCACAGTGATCTTGTGTTCTCCAGTGTTGGGATGGGTGTAGATCTCCACGTGCATTACCACCTCTCCGATTGGCTCCTCCACTCCCGACCCTGCCAGAGGTCAAGAGTTAACCGCCACATCAGAGTTGAGATCACTGCTGTTGACCATAGCCCTCTGACCCCCCCAGTGTTTCAGACAGTGACTGGCTGTGTGTGTGTGTGTGTGTGTGTGTGTGTGTGTGTGTGTGTGTGTGTGTGTGTGTGTGTGTGTGTGTGTGTGTGTGTGTGTGTGTGTGTGTGTGTGTGTGTGTGTGTGTGTGTGTGTGTGTGTGTGTGTGTGTGTGTGTGTGTGTGTGTGTGAGTGAGAGAGAAACATTTTGATCGTTCTGAGCTAAATGTAAAAATGTTGTTGATTTCACAAATTTAAAAAATGAAGGAAAATCAGCTCTATGAACTGTTACTTTTTGGGGGATCGAACCGGTTTAGAAAAAAATAGGGGTTCTGCTCAGAACGGAACGATTAGTACTAAAACAAACACACATATACACACACCTCTCGGTAACGAGATGAACAGGGCTTAGCTGAGCAAGGTTTAATACCAGGGTTAAGATCAAGCTACAGGATTGCAGACAAGACTGTAATTCACTAATTGAGGGTACTTCTCCTGAAAACAACTGTTTAAAATGGATAGGTGTAGAGAGAAGGAGAGGGAGGAAGAAATGGAGGGGTGGGTGGGGGTATGCACGGTCACAGGCACTTACCCTTTTCTGGTAATGTGTCTTCGTTGAGGGTATACCTGACCCCCTTCCCTCCATGGACTAGCAGTGAGAGAGGGAGAGAAGACACCTCAATAGGATGTATTCTTTTAACACATTTCACAATGACAGTTAGCATTAAAAAATAGATCAGACACACAGGCAGCCAGCGAGCCAGCCAGCCCACTAGCCAGACAGACGGGCCAGCCAGCCAGACCACTAGCCAGACAGCCAGCCAGACCACTAGCCAGACAGCCAACCAGACCACTAGCCAGACAGCCAACCAGACCACTAGCCAGACAGCCAACCAGACCACTAGCCAGACAGCCAACCAGACCACTAGTCAGGCAGCCAACCAGACAGCCAACCAGACCACTAGCCAGGCAGCCAACCAGACAGCCAACCAGACCACTAGCCAGACAGCCAACCAGACCACTAGCCAGGCAGACAACCAGACAGCCAACCAGACCACTAGCCAGGCAGCCAACCAGACAGCCAACCAGACCACTGGCTAGACAGCCAACCAGACAGCCAACCAGACAGCCAACCAGACCACTAACCAGACAGCCAAGCAGACCACTAGCCAGGCAGCCAACCTGACAGCCAACCAGACCACTAGCCAGGCAGACAGAGACAGAGGGTGTGACGTACCCTGAGCGTTTTGTGAAAGGACAAACTTCCTGATGAGCTTGTCAGTGTGTTGTGTGTAGAGGGACAGGGCATAGTGCAGAGACTTCAGGTCAGGACTCTTCTCCAGGAACGTCTTCTTCAGACCCACACCACCCGCATGGAAGTATTGCTGCAGGGGCAGAGGTCAACAGGCATTGTTATTTATCCTTAGAGAGATGTAACATAGTATAACCCTTGTTATAAGACATCCCAAAGGCTCGGACATGCTTATAACAAGTTATGAAGCATCATTCAGTATCAGACATACTACTTACTGCATAGTACACATTTTACATACTGTACATGTAGTATACGGTACCTTAATGGTGTCCAATGCCAGCTCTATGATGGCACACTGTTTAGGGGAGAGAGCCTTGGCCTCCTCTCTCACAATGTGCTCCTGCAGTGTACCGGGAAACAGACAACAGAGTTAATGCAACAATGTAGTTAATACGACACAATACACCCCAGGCCTGCATTTTATATGAAACGTGCTGTAGAAATCAAGAAAGGAACTCATCCTAATGCGTCATCATAAAGGAACTCATCCTAATGTGTCACCATAAAGGAACTCATCCTAATGCGGCATCATAAAGGAACTCATCCTAATGTGTCACCATAAAGGAACTCATCCTAATGCGCCATCATAAAGGAACTCATCCTAATGTGTCACCATAAAGGAACTCATCCTAATGTGTCACCATAAAGGAACTCATCCTAATATGTCATCATCATAAAGGAACTCATCCTAATGCGTCATCATAAAGGAACTCATCCTAATGCATCATCATAAAGGAACTCATCCTAATGCGGCATCATAAAGGAACTCATCCTAATGTGTCACCATAAAGGAACTCATCCTAATGTGTCATCATAAAGGAACTCATCCTAATGTGTCACCATAAAGGAACTCATCCTAATGTGTCATCATAAAGGAACAAATCCTAATATGTCATCATCATTACCTTGAGCTTGGAAAGCTGACCCAACTCCTTAGCTGCATTAAAGATCATCTGAGTGCCCTGTGATGGAGAGAGAGAGAGAGAGAGAGAGAGAGAGAGAGTGAGAGTGAGTGAGTGAGAGAGAGAGAGAGAGAGAGAGAGAAGGATGATGAGAGAGAAGGATGATGGTGGTGAGAGAAGAGGGGGAAGAGGGTTGGGGAGGTGGTGCAGAGAGCAGAGCATGAGGAGGGCGAGAGTTGTTTGAAGATGAGGAGAGTACAAATTACACATACATGTAGTTAAACATGTCACAATAAAGAATCGGGGGAAAAGACATGTGCAGGAGAGGTTTCAAATCCAGTACGGGATTGTGTGGTAACCTCCAATCCATTCGACATACAGGCAACACTGTAGTGGAAGGACATGTTCCTTCTAAAAGAAAAACGTGACAAGGAGAAAAATATGAGACAGGTAAAGGAGGGGAGGAAGAGGAGAAAGGGGACTAAAGAGAGGAGGAAGAGGAGAAAGGGGACTAAGGGGGGAAGGAAGAGGAGATATGGGATAAGGAGGGGAGGAAGAGGAGAAAGGGGACTAAGGGGGGAGGAAGAGGAGAAAGGGAACTAACGGGGAGGAAAGGTGCTGTATTACAGTGGCACCAGGTCAGGTATTCCATGGCTCAGCCGTGCACCATGCTCATTTCATTTCTAACATACAGACAGGGTTTGATAATGACACTATACAATGCACTCAAATCAATCCCTCTCCTCCTATCCACTAGTCACTCATGTAGATCTGGAGGGAGTGGATAGGTGTTAGCCTTACTGCTTACAACAACCCAATCCTTCTGGAGTTATACAAGTAGGCCTAGGGGCTGGGGATAAATCTGAGACAGGGAGGGGGTTACACTGAGTAGCATGGGGGACAAGAGGAGTGATGTCACAGGTAGCAGAGGACTCCGTGTGTCTGTGCTGACAGACATCATACAGGGAGAAACACACACACACACACTCATTCACGCGAGAACGCACGCACGCACGCACGCACGCACACACACACACACACACACATCACAGACACACAAACACACACAGTACTTACTATAACCTGAGGAGGAGAGGGTGGGGCAATGGCGAGAGAGAGGGGGTCAGTGAAACTGCACAGGCCCATCTCAACAACCAGGAGTCCTCTACATCTTATTCTAGCCAAAGAGTACGTTCACAACTTCATATTTCTAAATGAATGGTAGATACTGTATTATACTATGGAAAATCATTTTTAAAGACTGGAAGCAGAGAGAATGTATGGAAGAGAATTATGCTCAGGTTTTTAGACATAAGAAAATGTGTGTGTGTGTATACGTGTGTGTATACGTGTGTGTTACTCACCGACTGGTCTGTGAACGGTGGAAGCACAATGCTTTTCTCCATAGTGTTAATGACCAGTTTCCACAGTTCCTTCAGCACTCTCTTCAGCACAGTCTTCTCACAGATCTTAGCAAACAGCGACAGACTAGAGAGGAGAGAATACATCTTAGTACACCCATGCAGAAGAAGAGAGAGAGAGGGAGTGAGTGTGTGTGTGTGTGCATTTTCAACCTGTTTAATCTTCAACAGATTGCAGAAACCATCTACAGCCAAACAACTTTAACTGTTTATTAGCAATGAATTATTCACCACTTTCCTTAACATCAGTATAACAAACCCCTTACAGTTTAACATCACAGGGTTTCCTTGATGTACACTGGAAAAACCCTTTGTTTCCCCCATTGAATCGACTATATAGATCATGTACGTGGATATAACATCTGCTGAACACCATCCCCTCAGGTTGTCCAATTTGCAGCAACAATCATATGTTCCAAAACCTCGCTGTGATTGTATTGCTACAAGCTTTTTCAGGCCAACTCCAATATTGTTGTGACTGTGTCACCCTTACATCACATTCACAGCCTGGCCTGCTTCTGACTCTCAACCAGCATCCTTCTATCAGGGCCCCAGACGAGACGGCTGCCTACTTTACCAGACGAGACGGCTGCCTACTTTACCAAACGAGACGGCTGCCTACTTTACCAAACGAGACGGCTGCCTAATTTACCAGACGAGACAGCTGCCTACTTTACCAGACGAGACGGCTGCCTACTTTACCAAACGAGACGGCTGCCTACTTTACCAAACGAGACGGCTGCCTACTTTACCAGACGAGACGGCTGCCTACTTTACCAGACGAGACGGCTGCCTACTTTACCAAACGAGACGGCTGCCTACTTTACCAAACGAGACGGCTGCCTACTTTACCAAACGAGACGGCTGCCTACTTTACCAGACGAGACAGCTGCCTACTTTACCAGACGAGACAGCTGCTCTACTTTACCAGACGAGACAGCTGCCTACTTTACCAGACGAGACGGCTGCCTACTTTACGAGACGAGACGGCTGCCTACTTTACCAAACGAGACGGCTGCCTACTTTACCAAACGAGACGGCTGCCTACTTTACCAGACGAGACAGCTGCCTACTTTACCAGACGAGACAGCTGCTCTACTTTACCAGACGAGACAGCTGCCTACTTTACCAGACGAGACGGCTGACTACTTTACCAGACGAGACGGCTGCCTACTTTACCAAACGAGACGGCTGCCTACTTTACCAAATGAGACAGCTGCCTACTTTACCAGATGAGACAGCTGCCTACTTTACCAGACGAGACAGCTGCTCTACTTTACCAGACGAGACAGCTGTCTACTTTACCAGACGAGACAGCTGCTCTACTTTACCAGACGAGACAGCTGCCTACTTTACCAGACGAGACAGCTGCCTACTTTACCAGACGAGACAGCTGCCTACTTTACCAGACGAGACAGCTGCCTACTTTACCAGCTTGTCTAGACAAGGATGGAAGGTGACACGATTGTCAATGAAATATGTTCATGGGTTTTTATTGTCATGTTGTGTGTATTTTGAGTAGTTTATTAGGTTACAATACCTTTTGACACTAAAGTATGGATTGACTGTTATAGATACATCTATTAAACTAGACCGTACTGATAAAAGTAGCAAAAAGGAAGGAAATTAATGGGGTCACACTTTATTTGGATAGTCCAGATAGTATGACCAGCTAACATCAACAGATGGACTATCAACAAATTATCTGTTTATAAGCAACTGCTTGCTAAGGTTACGGTTAGGGTTAGAATAAGGGCTAGGGTTAAGGCTAGTGTAAGAGTTAAGTTTACGGTTAGGACAAGGATTAATGTTAGCGTTAGGGCTGGGGATAGTAGTTAGGGTTAGGGCTGGGGCTAGTTGTTAGCGTTAGGGCTGGGGATAGTAGTTAGCGTTAGGATTATTACATGGACCTCCCCATTATAATCTGAATGTCTTGTTTGACTTCAGAGACTTGTATGTGACCAATACACTACATGTCCAACAGTATGTGGACACCCCTTCAAATTATTAGCCCTAACTACTATTTCAGCCACACCCGTTGCTGACAGGTGTATAAAATTTAGCACATAGCCATGCAATCTCCACAGACAAACAGTGACTTTCAACGTGGCACAGTCATAGGATAGCATCTTTCCAACAAGTCAGTTCGTCAAATGTCTGCCCTGCTAGAGCTGTCCCGGTCAACTGTAAGCGCAGTTAATATGAAGTGGAAATGTCTAGGAGCAGCAATGGCTCAGCCGCGAGTGGTAGGCCAAACAAAGGCAACCAAATGGGACCGGCAAGTGCTGAAGCACGTAGCATGTAAAAATCCTTTGTCCTCGATTGCAACACTCACTACTGAGTTCCAAACTGCCTCTGGACGCAACTTCAGCACAAGAACTGTTCGTCAGGAGCTTCATGAAATGGGTTTCCATGGCCGAGCAGCCTCACACAAGCCTAAGTTCACCATGCTCAATGCCAAGCGTCGGCTGGAGTGGTGTAAAGTTGTACTCTGGAGCAGTGGAAATGCGTTCTCTGGAGTGATGAATCACACTTTGCCATCTGGCAGTCCGACACACAAATCTGGGTTTGGTGGATGCCAGGAGAACTCTACCAGCCCCAATGCATAGTGCCAACTGTAAAGTTTGGTGAAGGAGGAGTAATGGTCTGGGGCTGTTTTTCATGGTTTGGTCTAGGACCCTTAGTTACAGTGAAGGGAAATCTTAATGCCACAGCATACAATGACATTATAGACGATTGTGTACTTCCATCTCTGTGCCAACAGTTTGGGGAAGGCCCTTTCCTGTTTCAGCATGATGTCCCTGTGCACAAAGCAAGGTCCATACAGAAATGGTTTGTCGAGATCGGAAGAACTTGACTGGACTGCACAGAGCCCTGACCTCAACGCCATCGAACACCTTTGAGATTAATCGGAACGCCAACTGCGAGCCAGACCTAATCGCCCAACATCAGTGCCCGACCTCACGAATGCTCTTATGACTGAAAGGAAGCAAGTCCCCGCAGCAATGTTCCAACATCTAGTGGAAAGCCTTCCCAGAAGAGTGGAGGCTGTTATAGCGGCAAACGGGGGACGAACTCCATATTAATGCCCATGATTTTGGAATGAGATGTTCGACGAGCAGGTGTCCACATACCTTTGGTCATATAGTGTATGTGACAAATTTGGCATCTTTGAAGTGCTTCGTGAGCCACAACATACTTGTGTGTGTGTGTGTGTGTGTGTGTGTGTGTGTGTGTGTGTGTGTGTGTGTGTGTGTGTGTGTGTGTGTGTGTGTGTGTGTGTGTGTGTGTGTGTGTGTGTGTGTGTGTGTGTGTGTGTGTGTGTGTGTGTGTGTGTGTGTGTGTGTGTGTGTGTGTGTGTGCGCGCGGCTCGGTCTCTGTGTCTCACTTGGTGTCGAGGAAGTCCATGATGGGCTGCAGGACGTTGTCTGCGTCTCCGGCCACGCTGTTGTTGTCTGTAACAGTCTGTCCCTTCACCTGGCCCAAGATATCTCCCATCTGCTTTACATTTTCCTCAATCTGGGGCTGAAAACTATATACAGATAGACACACAGACAACAATCAAAACCCACAACTCTGGGTTGTATTCATTAGGCACCAAGCGGAAGAAAGCTGATTGAAAGAGGGAGTTCCAAAACGTTTTCCATTGCATGTCCTAATGAATACGACCCTGAAAGCGCCATGTTTCAACTAAACAAGTGCACACATACCCACACACAAACACACACACACACCTGACGGCGAAGATCCTACTAAGGTCGTCCATGACGTTGTTGAGCTTTAATTGTAGGTCCTTCAGGAAGTCACTGGCCTCCACGTTCAGCTGGGGGCAGGAAGTAAGTGTCCTTAATAATACATTTATTTACATAGCAGGAAGTGTTCTTAATACATGTATTTACATGGCAGGTTGTGTCCTTAATACATGTATTTACATAGCAGGAAGTGTCCTATATAAATGTATTTAGTAAATGACATACTGTAGGTACAGTGTAATTACATTGCAGGTATACATTTTTACAGTATGGTTTGTGTGATAGCTCATGGAAGTCTGAGTGATGACTCAGAGGTCTGAGTGATGGCTCATAGAGGTCTGAGTGATGGCTCATAGAGGTCTGAGTGATGGCTCATAGAGGTCTGAGTGATGGCTCATAGAGGTCTGAGTGATGGCTCATAGAGGTCTGAGTGATGGCTCAGAGGTCTGAGTGATGGCTCATAGAAGTCTGAGTGATGACTCAGAGGTCTGAGTGATGGCTCATAGAGGTCTGAGTGATGGCTCATTGAGGTCTGAGTGATGGCTCATAGAGGTCTGAGTGATGGCTCATAGAAGTCTGAGTGATGGCTCATAGAAGTCTGAGTGATGGCTCATAGAAGTCTGAGTGATGGCTCAGAG
This sequence comes from Salvelinus fontinalis, assembly GCF_029448725.1. NCBI lineage: Eukaryota > Metazoa > Chordata > Actinopteri > Salmoniformes > Salmonidae > Salvelinus > Salvelinus fontinalis. The sequence continues at coordinate 20,925,100 of NC_074681.1, read as the reverse complement.
GTCTGAGTGATGGCTCATAGAGGTCTGAGTGATGGCTCATAGAGGTCTGAGTGATGGCTCATAGAAGTTTGAGTGATGGCTCATAGAAGTCTGAGTGATGGCTCAGAGGTCTGAGTGATGGCTCATAGAGGTCTGAGTGATGGCTCATAGAGGTCTGAGTGATGGCTCATAGAAGTCTGAGTGATGGCTCATAGAAGTCTGAGTGATGACTCAGAGGTCTGAGTGATGGCTCATAGAGGTCTGAGTGATGGCTCATAGAGGTCTGAGTGATGGCTCATAGAGGTCTGAGTGATGGCTCATAGAGGTCTGAGTGATGGCTCATAGAGGTCTGAGTGATGGCTCATAGAGGTCTGAGTGATGGCTCATAGAGGTCTGAGTGATGGCTGATAGAGGTCTGAGTGATGGCTCATAGAGGTCTGAGTGATGGCTCATAGAAGTCTGAGTGATGGCTCATAGAGGTCTGAGTGATGGCTCATAGAGGTCTGAGTGATGGCTCATAGAGGTCTGAGTGATGGCTCATAGAGGTCTGAGTGATGGCTCAGAGGTCTGAGTGATGACTCAGAGGTCTGAGTGATGACTCATAGAGGTCTGAGTGATGGCTCATAGAGGTCTGAGTGATGGTTCATAGAGGTCTGAGTGATGGCTCATAGAGGTCTGAGTGATGGCTCATAGAAGTCTGAGTGATGGCTCATAGAGGTCTGAGTGATGGCTCAGAGGTCTGAGTGATGACTCAGAGGTCTTAGTGATGGCTCATAGAGGTCTGAGTGATGGCTCATAGAGGTCTGAGTGATGGCTCATAGAAGTCTGAGTGATGACTCATAGAAGTCTGAGTGATGACTCAGAGGTCTGAGTGATGGCTCATAGAGGTCTGAGTGAAGGCTCATAGAAGTCTGAGTGAAGGCTCATAGAAGTCTGAGTGATGACTCAGAGGTCTGAGTGATGGCTCATAGAGGTCTGAGTGATGGCTCATAGAGGTCTGAGTGATGGCTCATAGAGGTCTGAGTGATGGCTCATAGAAGTCTGAGTGATGGCTCATAGAAGTCTGAGTGATGGCTCATAGAGGTCTGAGTGATGGCTCATAGAAGTCTGAGTGATGGCTCATAGAAGTCTGAGTGATGACTCAGAGGTCTGAGTGATGGCTCATAGAGGTCTGAGTGATGGCTCATAGAAGTCTGAGTGATGGCTCATAGAGGTCTGAGTGATGGCTCATAGAAGTCTGAGTGATGGCTCATAGAAGTCTGAGTGATGACTCAGAGATCTGAGTGATGGCTCATAGAAGTCTGAGTGATGGCTCATAGAGGTCTGAGTGATGGCTCAGAGGTCTGAGTGATGACTCAGAGGTCTGAGTGATGGTTCATAGAGGTCTGAGTGATGGCTCGTTGACAGACTCACATTTTTGCCTCCCATGGCCTCAAACATCTTCTCCAGCTGCACTCTCAGCTGTTGGATGTTATTCATGATGATGCAGGGCTGAAGAAGACACAAATAAGGAGAGATCATATTTTACATCTCTCTCTGTATCTTGCTGATACAGACAGACAGACAGACGGACAGACGGACAGACGGACAGACGGACGGACGGACGGACAGACAGACAGACAGACAGACAGACAGACAGACAGACGCTCAGTGAGTGTTGACTATAGATGAGTCAGTCCTTTGGGAGACTTAGTTCCCCTGAGAGCCAGTCCAGCTTCTCCCTTTAGACCACATTCAGCTAATCAAACACTCCTGCCCTTACACACACACACAGTTTCCCTAACCTACCACTTTCTCTTTCTCTTTGTTCCCACATTGTTTAGGGAACTCTTTGGAAATGATCTCAGCATAGGACAGCAGAACGTTGCCGATGGTCTGAGAGAGAGAGATAAAGAGATAGATAGAGAGAGAGAGATACAGAGAGAGATAGATAGAGAGATACAGAGAGAGCGATACAGAGATACAGAGATATAGAGATACAGAGTGATACAGAGATACACAGAGAGAGAGAGAGATACAGAGAGAGAGAGAGATACAGAAAGAGAGAGATACAGAGAGAGAGAGAGATACAGAAAGAGAGAGATACAGAGAGAGAGACAGAGAGAGAGATACAGAGAGAGAGAGATACAGAGAGAGAGAGATACAGAGAGAGAGAGAGATACAGAGATATAGAGAGAGACAGAGAGAGAGAGATACAGAGATATAGAGAGAGACAGATAGAGAGAGATACAGAGAGAGAGATACAGCGATACAGAGAGAGAGAGATACAGCAATACAGAGAGAGACAGAGATATAGAGAGAGAGACAGAGAGAGACATAGATATACAGAGAGAGAGCGATACAGAGATACAAAGAGAGAGAGAGATACAGAGAGAGAGAGAGAGAGAGAGAGAGAGACAGAGAGACAGAGAGAGAGATACGGAGAGAGGGAGAGATGTTTATCATCTGAATGAGCATCTTCTGCATCATCTAACCATATCAGTGTTATTGTCGGCCATATTGGTAAGGCCTAAGGGTGGTACCTTGGCGAATCGCTTCATGTAGTTGCCTACGATCTGGGGGTCAGGACACTCTAACTTGCGTATGATCTCAAAGCTCTGGTTGAGCTGAGAGAACACATCCACCACCGAACAGGAGAACAGAGCATGCTCTGACGTCACCTGGAACTGTATGGGGGAAGAGAGGCAGGGGGGGGGGGGGGGGGGGGTTAAAAAGCACTCGGATATCTAACAAAAGGCACTACTGGGTTCCCCACACTTCAAAGAACAGGAGAGGGATGCCCCCTTTCTCAAGCCAATACATTTCATCTTATACTTTACAGATAGATGGCACTGATGCTGTCGAATTCTCTATGAATGGACAGTGTGTGTGGCTGGTTCCTCTCTTCATCAGGTGAATGGTGATTAGTGATATGATGGGGAGCAGAGGCCTCATTAACACCCCTGTCATTAGAGGATTATTGATCATGTCGTGAAGGAGAGAGGTGGCGGTGGGACTGGTTTCCTGCTGACACAGGAAACAGGAAGCTGCTGTAGGCAACAGTAATTGGACCCCAAGGACCACCGACGAATGGGGGGAGAAAACCTTACTCATCTACTTTGACCCGAGTGTGTGTGCGCACGCGTGCGTGTGTGTGTGTGTGTGAGAGAGAAGGAGGGTGTTGTGTGTTGAGTAAGGGAAGTACACATGATGTAAGTGTGTTGGTGGGAGGGGCGAGTGAAGGGTGGGAGGGATAGAGGGAGGGATGGAGGGCGTGATGAGGGATAAAGGGATGGAGAGATAAAGGGAGGGAGGGAGGGAGGGAGGGAGGGAGAGCGGGATAGCGGGAGGGAGGGATAGAGGCAGGGAGGGATAGAGGGAGGGAGGGAGGGATAGAGGCAGGGAGGGAGGGATAGAGGCAGGGAGGGATAGCGGGAGGGAGGGAGGGAGGGAGGGAGGGAGGGAGGGAGGGAGGGAGGGAGGGAGGGAGGGAGGGAGGGAGGGAGGGAGGAAGGAAGGAAGGGATAGTGGAAGGGAGGGAGGGAGGGAGGGAGGGAGGGAGGGAGGGAGGGAGGGAGGGAGGGAGGGATAGAGGGAGGGAGGGATAGTGGAAGGGAGGGAGGGAGGGAGGGAGGGAGGGAGGGAGGGAGGGAGGGAGGGAGGGAGGGAGGGATGGAGGGAGGGAGGGAGGGAGGAAGGGTGGGAGGGATAGTGGAAGGGTGGAAGGGAGGGAGGGAGGGAGGGAGGGAGGGAGGGAGGGAGGGAGGGAGGGAGGGAGGGAGGGAGGGAGGGAGGGAGGGAGGGAGGGAGGGAGGGAGGGATAGTGGAAGGGAGGGAGGGATAGATAGAGGGAGCAGTAACTTCTGTGTTGGGTGTTTACAACCTTTGCAGCTTGTCCAGTGAAACTGCATATTGCAACTGGTCTAATAGACCTACACAGACATAGCTTTTTATCATGTATAAAGTTACTTTAGCTTAGAGTTTAAAATCATTTCAATGAATCTCAAATAAATAATTATTATTGAGAAATAACTACATAATTACAATTTGACCACGTATTGACTAGCAAATGCCACATTAATAGGGGCCTGTAAAACAAAACATATCTCAGAGAGGAAATAGATGTGAATTTACCCCGTCCTTTGTGTCCCTCACTAGGGCACCGTGCAGGAAGTCTCTGGACACTTCCTCGTTCTCGTCCAACCACTGGATGACAAACGGTTCGAACCACCTATGAGGCGGCAGAGAAGGGGTCCACAAAAACCTCTCATTATGTGATAACCCCCCCAATTAAAAATAAAATACAAAAATCAATGGACTTTCCATAAAAAAAGAGCTGAATAAGCTGAGATAAAGGACACTCACGCTGGGTACTCAGGTACACGTTTCTGGAAGGTGGGCAGCTCTTTGCAGTATTCGTTGTAGAGCCACTTCACCTTGAAGTGCAGGTTCATGTAATCAGCACTCTTACACAGCCGGTTCTTCTCATGCTCTGAGAATGATAGAGAATGGTAGGGGGAGATTTGGAACATATTCATTCATAGTACACACATGCACACAAACTCACACACAGACGCACGCACACACACTTACCCTCCATGGCATATCTCATATCTTGAGCAAACATGTTCCACATGACCTCTGCACTGATCACGCCCACATTCAGTTCCTGAGGAAACCTGTGCGGGACAGGAGAACAGTGTTCAGAGAGATAGAGAGACAGACAGAGACAGAGAGAGAGAGAGAGAGAGAGAGAGAGAGAGAGAGAGAGAGAGAGAGAGACAGACAGAGAGACAGAGAGACAGAGAGACAGAGAGACAGAGAGACAGAGAGACAGAGAGAGAGAGAGAGAGAGAGAGAGAGAGAGAGAGAGAGAGAGAGAGAGAGAGACTCACTGGTTGAGACAGGGTGTATAGGAGTTCTTGTCTTCCTCTATGATGGAGACGATGAGGGTGATGAGTTTTGACCAGAAGTCCAAGTTCTTGATACTGGGACCCTGCTCTTCTGGAACGTCAGCCTTAGCCTGGAGAGAGAGAGGAAGGTCAGACAGACATACACACAGGCAAGCACTCACGTGAACACACATACACACAAAAAAAAAAAACACACACACAAATGTATGCGCTCACGTTGTTGTGGAAAATTCGATCCAAAGATTAGGCAGAGACTAATTTATAATGATATTAGTGAATCTTTAATACATTCGAGCAGCTGCAAGGTAGATCCCTCTCTGATCTCAGTCAGGGAAGGAGCTCCCAGAGTAAATGGTTCCATGTCCCTTATATAGCGAGAGGTAATAATACGATCATATTGTTTACACAACAGTTCTTTATACAAGCAACAGTTCCGGAACACAATGGCCTTGTGTTAAGGTGCAGACATACCAGGAGTCTATAACAGGCATAGCATCACAGTCCAACACAGAACAGACGATAACACTTGAGAAGTTACAACAGCTCACCCCATTTCTGCCACAACAACGTGAACACACACACGCACATAAACACACACAAACACACATACTCACAGGGTCTGTCTGGTACTCTCTGCTGTAGAGTTCGTGACAGTTGTTGAAGATGTATTCGTAGGTGGAGTTGAGACAGGCTTTGACACAGTCCTTCACCACCTGACTGGCCCTGGGGGGGCTCTGCAGCTCCTGGACCTGATCACACAGGAGGGTCAGAGGTCAGTTAGTTTAGCATTATTGGCACCCTTTTGTCAATACCTTGTGAGGATAACGGCACAAAGCTTTTACAAAATATATTTGATGAGGCCTCCATACAGAATATTTCTAGATCCTTGATATCCTTCATCTGCGCTTATGGACTGCCCTCTTCAATTCAATTCCACAGGTTTTCAATGTGGTTGAAGTCCAGAGACTGATGCCCACTGCAAAATGTTGTTGATGCTGTTGACCTTAAAGTAACTGACCAGTGAAAATCTCACTTTTTAAAGCACACAGTCTGTCAACATCCCCACATCAAGTTCTTTGAAAGGCTGGTCATGGCTCACATCAACACCATCATACCAGAAACCCTAGACCCACTAAATTTGCATACCGCCCCCCACAGATGACGCAGTCTCAATTGCACTCCACACTGGCCTTTTCCACCTGGACAAAAGGAACACCTATGTGAGAATGCTTTTCATTGACTACAGCTCAGCGTTCAACACAATGGTGCCCTCAAAGCTCATCAATAAGCTAAGGACCCTGGGACTAAACACCTCCCTCTGCAACTGGATCCTGGCCTTCCTGACGGGCCTCCCCCAGGTGGTGAGGGTAGGTAACAACACATCTGCCACGCTGATTCTCAACACAGGGGCCCCTCAGGGGTGTGTGCTCAGTCCCCTCCTGTACTCCCTGTTCACTCACGACTGCACGGCCAGGCACGACTCCTACACCATCATTAAATTTGCCGATGACACAACAGATAATATCCTGATCACCGACAACGACGAGACAGCCTATAGGGAGGAGGTCAGAGACCTGGCCGTGTGGTGCCAGGACAACAACCTCTCCCTCAACGTGATCAAGACAAAGAAGATGATTGTGTACTACAGGAAAAAGAGGACCGAGCACGCCCCCCATTCTCATCAAAGGGGCTGCAGTGGAGCAGGTTCTACAGCTTCAAGTTCCTTGGTGTCCACATCGCCAACAAACCAAGCACACCTTGACAGTCGTGAAGCGGGCACGACAAAACCTATTCCCCCTCAGGAGACTGAAAAGATTTGGCATGGGTCCTCAGATCCTCAAAAGGTTCTACAGCTGCACCATCGAGAGCATCCTAACTGGTTGCATCACTACCTGGTGTGGTAACTGCTCGGCCTCGGACCGCAAGGCACTACAGAGGCCCAATACATCACTGGGACCAAGCTTCCTGCCATCCAGGACCTCTATACCAGGCGGTGTCAGAGGAAGGCCCTAAAAATTGTCAGAGACTCCAGCCACCCTAGTCATAGACTGTTCTCTCTGCTACCACACATCAAGCGGTACCGGAGCGCCAAGTCTAGGTACAAGAGGCTTCTAAACAGCTTCTACCCCCAAGCCATAAGACTCCTAAACATCTAGTCAAAAGGCTACCCAAACTATTTGCATTGCCCCGCCCCCCCCATACTCCACTCTCCACACCACTGCCACTCTCTGTTGTCATTTATGCATAGTCACTTTAATAAACTAAACCTACACGTACAGTTGAAGTCGGAAATTTACATACACTTAGGTTGGAGTCATTAAAACTCGTTTTTCTACCACTCCACAAATTTCTTGTTAACAAACTATAGTTTTGGCAAGTCAGTTAGGACATCTACTTTGTGCATGACACAAGTATTTTTACAACAATAGTTTACAGACAGATTATTTCACTTATAATTCACTGTATCACAATTCCAGTGGGTCAGAAGTTTACATACACTAAGTTGAATGTGCCTTTAAACAGCTTGGAAAATTCAAGAAAATTATGTCATGGCTTTAGAAGCTTCTGATAGGCTGATTGACATAATTTGAGTCATTTGGAGGTGTACCTGTGGATGTATTTCAAGGCCTACCTTCAAACTCAGTGCCTCTTTGCTTGACATGATGGGAAAATCAAAAGAAATCAGCCAAGACCTCAGAAAAAAAATTGTAGACCTCCACAAGTCTGATTCATCCTTGGGAGCAATTTCCAAACACCTGAAGGTACCAAGTTCATCTGTATAAACAACAGTATGGAAGTATAAACACCATGGGTCCACGCAGCCGTCATACCGCTCAGGAAGGAGACGCGTTCTGTCTCCTAGAGATGAACGTACTTTGGTGCGAAAAGTGCAAATCAATCCCAGAACAACAGCAAAGGACCTTGTGAAGATGCTGGAGGAACCAGGTACAAAATGATCTATATCCACAGTAAAAAATATCGACATAACCTGAAAGGCCGCTCAGCAAGGATGAAGCCACTGCTCCAAAACCACCATAAAAAAGCCAGACTACGGTTTGCAACTGCACATGGGGACAAAGATCGTACTTTTTAGAGAAATGTCCACTGGTCTGATGAATCAAAAATAGAACTGTTTGGCCATAATGACCATTGTTATGTTTGGAGGAAAAAGTGGGAGGCTTGCAAGCCGAAGAACACCATCCCAACCGTGAAGCACGGGTGTGGCAGCATCATGTTGTGGGGGTGCTTTGCTGCAGAAGGGACTGGTGCACTTCACAAAATAGATGGCTTCATGAGGAAGGAAGGAAAATTATGTGGATATATTGAAGCAACATCTCAAGACATCAGTCAGGAAGTTAGAGCTTGGTCGCAAATGGGTCTTCCAAATGGACAATGACCCCAAGCATACTTCCAAAGTTGTGGCAAAATGGCTTAAGGACAACAAAGTCAAGGTATTGGAGTGGCCATCACAAAGCCCTGACCTCAATCCTATAGAAAATTTGTGGGCAGAACTGAAAGTGTGTGCGAGCAAGTAGGCCTACAAACCTGACTCAGTTACACCAGCTCTGTCAGGAGGAATGGGCCAGAATTCACCCAACTTATTGTTGGAAGCTTGTGGAAGGCTACCCGAAACGTTTGACCAAGTTAAACAATTTAAAGGCAATGTTACCAAATACTTATTGAGTGTATGTAAACTTCTGAACCACTGGGAATGTGATGAAAGGAATAAAAGCTGAAATAAATCATTATATCTACTATTATTCTGACATTTCACATTCTTAAAATAAAGTGGTGATCCTAACTGACCTAAGACAGGGAATTTTTACGAGGATTAAATGTCAGGAATTGTGAAAAACGGAGTTTAAATGTTTTTGGCTAAGGTGTATGTAAACTTCCAACTTCAACTCTACATATTACCTCAACTAACCGGTGCCCCCGCACATTGACTCTGTACCGGCCCCCCCTTTATATATTGTTATTTTTCACTGTTGCTCTTTAATTACTTGTTACTTCTATCTCTTATTCTTATCCATATTTTTTGAAACTGCACTGTTGGTTAGGGGCTCGTAAGTAAGTATTTCACTGTAAGGTCTACCTGTTGTATTTCGGCGCATGTGACTAATAAAAGTTGATTTGATTTGATCCTGTACTCCTATTTTTGCCAAAGCATACATTGTAGAAAAACCCCCACCTCAAACTTATATGTCAAACAGACCATTTAAAAAATGCTTGCTATTTCCTCAGAGAGTGATGTCAGGTAACGCTTTATTTGAATGGTCCCAAGTAGATGGTTTGTAGATGTTCAATGACTGTCAACAACATTGCAACTAAGTATCCATTACCCTGACACTAACAGTATATGGCTGATACACCTTAACTGCTGCTAAATGTTACCTAGCCCGCAAGACCTATCCTGATCCACCCTTGTGCTCTCGTTTTGTTCCACTGAATCCGTGTAGCAAAACAGAACGTGAGCTCGCGAGATCAAGATGGTCGTACAAGGCTACTCAATAGCTAGATTAGCAATAAGTCCATCTATGAATCCACATATTTCCTGGAAAGAAGCTTGGACTTGATGAAAAAGAGATGAATAAGGAGATGAATGAGGTATTGTTTTGTTCACCTTCATCCTGAAGAAGGTGATGCTGGTCAGTAGGTCTACAGTGGACTTGAGGTCCTGCAGCCTCTCAGGGCTACTGGCTGGGAAGTTATTCTACAAACACACAGAAACACCATTACAAACACACAGAAACACCATTACAAAGACAAAAACACCATTACAAACACACAGAAACACCATTACAAAGACAAAAACACCATTACAAAGACAAAAACACCATTACAAACACACAGAAACACCATTACAAAGACAAAAACACCATTACAAACACACAAAAACACCATTACAAAGACAAAAACACCATTACAACGACAGAAACACCATTACAAAGACAGAAACACCATTACAAAGACAGAAACACCATTACAAAGACAAAAACATAATTACATAAGTACAAAGACAGAAACACCATTACAAAGACAGAAACACCATTACAAAGACAGAAACACCATTACAAAGACAGAAACACCATTACAAAGACAGAAACACCATTACAAAGACAGAAACACCATTACAAAGACAAAAACATAATCACATAAGTACAAAGACAGAAACACCATTACAAAGACAGAAACACCATTACAAAGACAGAAACACCATTACAAAGACAGAAACACCATTACAAACCCAGAAACACCATTACAAAGACAGAAACACCATTACAAAGACAGAAACACCATTACAAAGACAGAAACACCATTACAAAGACAGAAACACCATTACAAACCCAGAAACACCATTACAAAGACAGAAACACCATTACAAAGACAGAAACACCATTACAAACACAGAAACACAATTACAAAGACAGAAACACCATTACAAAGACAGAAACACCATTACAAAGACAGAAACACCATTACAAAGACAGAAACACCATTACAAACACAGAAACACCATTACAAACACAGAAACACCATTACAAACACAGAAACACCATTACAAACACAGAAACACCATTACAAAGACAGAAACACCATTACAAACACAGAAACACCATTACAAAGACAGAGACACCATTACAAAGACAGAAACACCATTACAAACACAGAAACACCATTACAAAGACAGAGACACACTAAAATATACTTTAAAAGAGAGTAGAAACAAAGAAACACTGTTTGGAACAGAGATATGTTCTTGAAAGATAGGTTCAGATATCACAAGATTGGTCAAATAAACATGGCTTGTTGAAGGTCTATGTAACTTAGAATGTCATTTTTATATAGTGAGTATACTTTTGTATTAGTCTATTTTATCTCCTCTTTCATGCTTTTCAACTTCTGGTTAAATATAATCATGTAAACTGCAAGAAAATGCTACTTATACAATGGCCTATAAACTGTGTCATGCAGATGGAATTAGAATAATAATACAATTACACAGAATACATGATATTTACAAACAAAGACATTACAACAATGACTTCCACATAAAACAGAATATAACACAATGACTTCCACATAAAACAGAATATAACACAATGACTTCCATTTATAAAACAGAATATAACACAATGACTTCCATTTATAAAACAGATTATAACACAGTGTTTGACACAAACACTTTTAAAAGTCTCTCAATATCCTTAACATATATATATATATAAAATTAGAAATCGTAAAGAGTAAAGAAAATAGTTGTTTAGAAAGGTCAAAGTTGACATTACCCGGTACATGGATAGGTCAATCCTCAGGGAGTTGTGGAGCTGATCTAGGAGTTTCACAAACCTGTCCTTCTACCCACACGCACACGGGACACGCACACGGGACACGCACACGGGACACGCACACGGGACACGCACACGGGACACGCACACGGGACACGCACACGGGACACACACACGGAACACGCACACGGAACACGCACACGGGACACGCACACGGGACACGCACACGGGACACGCACACGGGACACGCACACGGGACACGCACACGGGACACGCACACGGGACACGCACACGGGACACGCACACGGGACACAGACACGGGACACGCACACGGGACACGCACACGGGACACGCACACGGGACACGCACACGGGACACACACACGGGACACACACACGGGACACACACACGGGACACAGACACGGGACACACACACGGGACACACACACGGGACACACACACGGGACACACACACGGGACACACACACGGGACACACACACGGGACACACACGGGACAAGATAAAACAGGGTTAAAAATGTTATTTCCGGTCCAGCTAAATACTTTATTTGTATTTGTTGAGAAATGGTATGTCAACGCAGGACAGGATCTAGCACGGTGAGTCTGATTGGGCAGTTGGGGATGTACATTTGGCCACTGTTTGAAAATAGGGGTCAGAGGCTGTATATGGGCAGAGGGCCCTCAGGACAATGTCCCAGTTCTGAAATTCAATTATCTACACAGTTCAACATATCATCTCTAGGATGGTCTTTCTAATTGGTCCATATACTGTAGATAGAAAAGTCAAATAATACCTTCAATTAAAAGCTTAACCTAAAACATGAGGGGAATAAACCAATTAACTCACTCCAAAGTTGGATGCGGCGAAGCGGTCTGATGCCGAGACGTTATTGGTGGACTGGGTGGTGTGGGCGTAGTAAGCATTGATGTTGGCCAGCAGGGTGCTCATCACCGCGGGCACGCCCGGGCACATGTACTTAGACGACAGGCAGGCAAAGTGGCTGTGGACACACAAAATACAATAATTACTGTATATTCATATTAACTAGGACTAATAGGTATGAACTAATGCTGCCTGGTGTTTATGTTTGTTCATCAGCTACTGTTTTGTAAGTTTTCATTGTCATTTGTCTGTCCAGTGTAGTTTGTAAAGGGAAAGAGGGATACCTAGTCAGTTGTACAAATGAATGCCTTCACCTGATATGTCTTCTGCATTTAACCCAACTCCTCTGAATCAGAGAGGTGCATGGAGCTGCCTTAATCGTCATCCATGTCTTCAGCGCCCAGGGAACAGTGGGTTAACTGTCTTGTTCAGAGTGACAGATTTGTACTTTGTCAGCTCAGGGATTCAATCCAGCAACCTTTCAGTTACTGACCCAATGCTCTAACCACTAGGCTACCTGCCTACATATACAATGGGTGGGTCTAATCCTGAATGCTGATTGGTTAAAAGCGCATTCCAAGTTACCACCGACTAAATCTATGACGTTAAAATGCCTATTTACTCTGTTCCATCTGACTGGACAATCCACTGTCTCATCAACCCAGCCAGGCGTCTCGGGCCTAACAACACCTGTGCCAATATATCCTCCAAACACTGGCTTCTCGGCCATTATCACTTAAATATACACTGAATATACAACATCTTAAGCTCTTTCCATGACATAGACTGACCAGGTGAATCCAGGTTGAAGATATGATCCCTTATTGATGTCGCTTGTTAAATCCACTTTAAGGGGTGTGGACAGGTTAAAGAAGGATTTTTAAGCCTTGAGACAATTGAGACATGGATTGTGTGAGCCAAAGTGCCTTTGAACGGAGTATGGTAGTAGGGCCAGGCACACCGGTTTGTGTCAAGAACTGCAAGCTGCTGGGTTTTTCACCCTCAATAGTTTCCCGTGTGAATCAAGAATGGTCCACCAACCAAAGGACATCCAGCCAACTTGACACAACTGTGGGAAGCACTTTCGACACCTTGTAAAGTCCATTCCCCGACGAATTGAGGCTGTTCTGAGGGCAAGAGGGGATGCAACTCAATATTAGGAAGGTGTTCCTAATGTTTGGTACACTCAGTGTAGTCTCAAGTGTACCACATTCTGTATGGTGCTACATGTTATCACAGAACAGAAAGTCTGAGCGGACACACTGGGTGATGGAAAATAATACTGGTTCAAACCAGAGACATACATTCATAGATACGTCTCTGGTTGAAGCCTATGACCAAACTCTCTGTATGTGTTCTGTATGGTGATGGTACTGACGTCATAGCCTGGTAGATGGATTCCACTCCGTAGCGCATGGCGAACTCATCCACGATCTCCTGGGGAGTCTCCTCGAAGTACACCTTCCACGCGTCATCTCCTTTAGCATCAGGGATCTTCACCACACCACTGTTCTGCACCTCTGTAGTGTACTGGAACAGGTGCTACACACACACAGAGGGAAAAGGCTGTTAAAGGTGTGTAGGGTTGCAAATGGAGGAAATATTACAGGACATTTTTTAAGTTTACCAGTAAACTAGCAGAATTTTGGTATCTTTCAAGTTTTTATTTTTTGTTTTATAAGATTACATCTAGTGGCCTTTTGCAGTAGGTCGGATTATCACAGGTGTCTGTAATTATCTCTTGCCCTAAAAAATATATATAAAATAATCAAATAAGATGATTCAAAAATAAATAAATTATAAAACATTATCCTAAATATAAACCATCAACTTAGTGAATACCATTGGAGTTTAAAGTAAGTGTCCAGTGTTTCCAGATTTCTATGAAACATGACCTGTAATAAATTACAATAGTGAAATAGTTTTGGTAATGAAGTATGTTAAAAAGCAGCTTTTTGAATGGTGTGGCGCACCCCAACCACAGAATGTTGTGGGCGTACACCGGTCATTAAAGAGCGACTGCCTCTAAAAAACAACTCCTTTTGAACACGGCCTGTGTGGCATTGATACGAGTCAAAACGATTCATTCTAGTGTCAAAATGGACTACAACGTGTCAATAGGATCATTTTGGTCATAAAGTCAGTCTCTTCCAAAACTGAGATTTATGAGATGATAGAAAAACATGTTATGTCGTGGAATGAAGGACACCGTAACAGAACGAAACCCATCATGACAGAACGAAGGATACCATGACAGAATGAAGGACACCGTAACGGAACGAAGGACACCGTGAAACAGAATGAAGGGCACCGTGACAGTTTTCCTTGGGTTTATTTCAAATCTGACTATATGCCCACAGCTGGCAGGACCTAATTAATCATCAATTCGGAATGCAGCTTAACCCGACCAGATCGTAATGCCCATTATCAATTTAGTTTGACATTCGATATCCCTATGGGGCTAGTTAGGGACCATCAGTAAATTACACAATGTACATGGGACAATATTTTACAATGGCAATAGCTCCAACTGTCAATGACTTAAAAACCTAAAATCAGCTATAAATTGTAAAAATTCATATACAAATATTGAAAGCTGTCATGGCCGTCGAATGAAGAGGACCAAAGCGCAGCATGGTGAGCGTACATATTCCTTTTATTAGGTGATGATGCCGACAAAACAATAAACAATACAAAAAAACGACCATGAAGCTTAAGGGCTATGTGCCACAAACAAAGTTAACTTCCCACACTGAAAGGAGGGAAAAAGGGATACCTAAGTATGGTTCCCAATCAGAGACAACGATAGACAGCCGTCCCTGATTGAGAACCATACCCGGCCAAAACATAGAAATAGAAAATCAAAGAAAACAAAAACATAGAATGCCAAATCACACCCTGACCAAACCAAATAGAGACATAAAAAGGCTCTCTAAGGTCAGGGCGTGACGAAAGCATTTAATGAGACAACTAAAAGATGTGTAACAAAAAAAACATTTTGTCCCATTTACATTGTGTAATTTATTGACTAATTTATTAACTAGCCACGGAGATAGGCGATCCAAAGTCAAACCAATTTTGCCACAGTCGCGCACCAGCCGGCTGAAGCTAATTGACAAAAGGAGTTGCCTAGCACTAGCTAGCCTAGGCGACTTCAAGACACAAGACCTGGTTAGACCGTTTCAAGTTATCTAGAAGGGTGAGTGACTGTAATGGTGCCCTGTTTTGGCAGAGTGAAAATACAAACGCTTCCCACATGTGAACACACACACAAGAGACACCCACATGAAACCACACCCCCAAGACATCTCTCATTTGGCTTCAGTCATGGCCGCTGCATTTCGTAACGAGTAATATGAAAAAGGAGGCCAAATTAGGAAGTCCAGCCCCCCAAAAATATTCATGCGAGTAGACTGCTGATTGTCCAGCTCAGCCAACGAGCCAACATTACATCAGGTTCTTTCAGGAAATAGCAAGCATTTTTTTAAACGGACTGTTTGAGATGACTGTTTGAGGTGGGATTTTTGACGTGCTTTTTCTCCAATTTATGTTATGGCCATGTGTTAATAGAATAATAACTTTTAAAAGTTAGATTTTGACTGGACAGTTAGTTTAATATGAATGTTTCAGCAGGAAATCTCCTTTATATTTTTACACACTTATTTATTTTAATATGTCTTTGTTGTAAATGGTTTCGGCCAAACTGGTGGCAGCTGAGTACATTTTTCATGAATTAAGCTATTTTCTCTTGAACCAGATGGTTTATCCACTAGGACAATATGGACACAGATATACCCCCCAAAAATATATGAAGAAAATAAATCTACTATAAATTACCAAAGTTACCATAGATTACCTTTTAATTACAGAAATGACTGAAGATTCCTGTAACTTTGGTAAATTACCGGTAACTTTGCAACCCTAGGTGTGTGTGTGTGTGTGTGTGTGTGTGTGTGTGTATATGTGTATATGTGTGTGTGTGTGTGTGTGTGTGTGTGTGTGTGTGTGTGTGTGTGTGTGTGTCTGTGTGCGTGCGTGCGTACGTGCATGTGTGTGTGAAGGTGTACTTAGTGTGTGAAGCGAGGTATGGTCTGGTCAGTCTTACCTCATGTAGACAGGTGTACTGGACATGGTAGGGAGCCACAGTCTCCTCTCCTTTGATCTCTACACTGATGTGCATCCGGATGGCTCCAGACACAGCCGACTTGTCTGTTCTCTTGTCTGTCAGAGGACACCAACACACTCACATCAACATGTCTGTTCTCTTGTCTGTCAGAGGACACCAACACACTCACATCAACATGTCTGTTCTCTTGTCTGTCAGAGGACACCAACACACTCACATCAACATGTCTGTTCTCTTGTCTGTCAGAGGACACCAACACACTCACATCAACATGTCTGTTCTCTTGTCTGTCAGAGGACACCAACGCACTCACATCAACATGTCTGTTCTCTTGTCTGTCAGAGGACACCAACACACTCACATCAACATGTCTGTTCTCTTGTCTGTCAGAGGACACCAACACACTCACATCAACATGTCTGTTCTCTTGTCTGTCAGAGGACACCAACACACTCACATCAACATGTCTGTTCTCTTGTCTGTCAGAGGACACCAACACACTCACATCAACATGTCTGTTCTCTTGTCTGTCAGAGGACACCAACACACTCACTTGTCTTCCTTCCTGTTCATCTCCTTTCCCACAACTCCCTCACTTCCTGACTCCCCCCTTCTCATGACTCACCCAGGTTGTACCAGACGTCCATCTCTCCGCTCAGCGTGCGGACCTCGATGATGGTCTGACCCAGGAAGTCATCTGACTCCCGTTTGAACTTCTGTTTCACCCTGGACTTGATGTCATCGTCCTCATCCCACACGCGTACCTTAATGCGGTCCGACGAGTTGTGGCATTCACTATGAGATGAAGAAATCATGTCAGATGTAACCGGGCCCTAACCCATGTCATAGACTGTTCCCTCTGCTACCATACGGCAAGCGGTACCGATGCACCAAGTCTGGAACCAGCAGGACCCTGAACAGCCATAAGGCTGCTAAATGGTTAGTTAAATAGTTAACCAAATAGCTACCTGGACTATCTGCATTGACCCCTTTTGTACTAACTCTTTTGACTCATCACATACGCTGCTGCCACCATTTATTATCTATCCTGTTGCCTAGTCACTATAACCCTACATGTATGTACATATCTACCTCAATGACCTCGTACCTCTGCACATGGACTCGGTACTGGTACCCCTTGTATATAGTCAAGTTATCATGGACTCGGTACTGGTACCCCTTGTATATAGTCAAGTTATCATGGACTCGATACTGGTACCCCTTGTATATAGTCAAGTTATCATGGACTCGGTACTGGTACCCCTTGTATATAGTCAAGTTATCATGGACTCGGTACTGGTACCCCTTGTATATAGTCAAGTTATCATGGACTCGGTACTGGTACCCCTTGTATATAGTCAAGTTATCATGGACTCGGTACTGGTACCCCTTGTATATAGTCAAGTTATCATGGACTCGGTACTGGTACCCCTTGTATATAGTCAAGTTATCATGGACTCGGTACTGGTACCCCTTGTATATAGTCAAGTTATCATGGACTCGGTACTGGTACCCCTTGTATATAGTCAAGTTATCATGGACTCGGTACTGGTACCCCTTGTATATAGTCAAGTTATCATGGACTCGGTACTGGTACCCCTTGTATATAGTCAAGTTATCATGGACTCGGTACTGGTACCCCTTGTATATAGTCAAGTTATCATGGACTCGGTACTGGTACCCCTTGTATATAGTCAAGTTATCATGGACTCGGTACTGGTACCCCTTGTATATAGTCAAGTTATCATGGACTCGGTACTGGTACCCCTTGTATATAGTCAAGTTATTGTTAATCATTGTCTATTTATTCCTAGTGTTATTATGTTTCTATTATTTATGTTTTTCTCTGCGTTGTTGGGAAGGGCACATAAGTAAGAAATTCACTGTTAGTCTACACCTGTTTTTATGAAGCATGTGACAAATACAATTTGACTTAATGATTTGAACCACACACCCCCACCCACGCACGCACGCACGCAGACAGACAGAAACACACACTCGCTATACTCACAAGTGGAAGTTCTCCTCCCAGACAGGGTTGAGGTTGCCATAGATAGTCTTGGTCCTCTTCTTGGTCTTGCCCACCTGAACTGTGACGTAGGGGTCACTGGAACCAGTCTTGTCCTTGGCCTGGAGGCCCTGGGCACACTGCACTGAGAGAGGCACAAAGTCACACCATTAGACCTTGGGCATACGTCACACAGAGAGTATTAACTAAATGGTTGTTTCAGCCCCCGTACTTGAATACACATAAAATCACTTCGTATAAGAGCATCTGCTAAAGTACTCAAATACAAACATGTAAAATATAATTTCTACTCCGGTTGGCAAAGGTGAGTCTACTGATGTGAAGTTCCAACTGCCAGACAGTAACTAACACCCCCTCCAATTTGAACCTTAATCCAAACCCCACCAAACCTAATCTTAATCTTAATCTTCCCAATCCTAGTCCTATTTTTACCAGTCATGCTGATCATGGCCGACCACTTGGACGTCCCATCAAGCACGCTCTGTTTGATCTGCTTCATCTGCGTGGCGTGCGTAGCCTTGACAACGGTAAACACTTCCTGGATGAGCTCGAAGATTTCCGGTTTGTTCCTCTCTCTGATCTTCATCCTGTCCTTTAGAACCATGATGATGTTCTGGGTTCTGTCCTCTGCCCCGTGCTTAGAACTCTTCTCCGCTGCCCCTGGAAACGAGAGCGGTGGGTGAAGATGGAGTGAGGATAGGAAAAGAACAGAGAGAGAAAGAAAGGAGTGTACTCAGAGGGAAGAGAGAGAAGGACAGAGTGGAGAGAGAAGGAGAGAGAAGGATAGAGAGAAGGAGAGGGAGAGAGAAAGAGAGCGAGGGTATACAGTAAATATAGAATAGGAGAGAGAGGGAGGGAAGAGGCAGTGAGGGTCAATTGGGTAAACCTTCAAATGAAAGACTCCTAAGAAATACTTGGGAATGGGTGATATGAGATACAGAGACTGTAAATCAGTGGAGGGTTAGGCTAAAAGCCCATCTTGGGGAATGTGAATTAGAGGAAGTAAAAGGATGAAGAGAAGTCCAGGAGTGAGAGAGGAGAGACGCAGGGGGATGACAGCACATTACTCAGGAGATACATTGGAAAGGAAGAGGGTGAAGAACGAGAGGGAGGAGAGTAATGGGATGTCAATCGAAAAAGGTCAAGCAAGAGGGGAAATGAGAGGGAGTTTTTATGGGTGTATATATGTGTGTGTGTGTGTGTGTGTGTGTGTGTGTGTGTAGAGAGTGTTAAATGTGTGCATGTGTTTGTGTATATGTGTGTATATGTGAGTATATGTGTGTGTGTGTGTGTGTGTGTGTGTGTGTGTGTGTGTGTGTGTGTGTGTGTGTGTGTGTGTGTGTGTGTGTGTGTGTGTGTGTGTGTGTGTGTGTGTGTGTGTGTGTGTGTGTGTGTATATGTGTGTGTGTGTGTATATATATGTGTGTGTGTAGAGAGTGTTAGACGTGTGCATGTGTTGGTGTATATGTGTGTGTGTGTGTGTGTGTGTGTGTGTGTGTGTGTGTGTGTGTGTGTGTGTGTGTGTGTGTGTGTGTGTGTGTGTGTGTGTGTGTGTGTGTGTGTGTTAGGGCCGGGACGACATCAGAATGACGATAATCATTAGTATTGTGGCCAGGAAACAAAGCAGGAAGTGGATTTAACTTGTTTAGGAAAACTTGATGTTGAAACAAACATCATTATGATGTCATCCAGTGTCACATGTGTTTATTTTCCTAGCTATAGCACACAACATTTTACACACAGCAGCTTTTTAAAGGACCTGCTTCGTGTTTTCATTTTTGCCATGGAAATAAAAATATTGCGACACTGGTATCATCACAGCCCTAGTGTGTGTGTGTGTGTGTGTGAGAGTGTTAGTCTGCGTCTGTGTGTGTTGTGTGTGTTGCGTGTGTTCCTTACTCTGCAGGCAGTCGGCATTTAGCAGGTCCTGACACTTGTCGTGACATTTGACCCCACACTCGGAGCACCTCATGCCCTGGCGGGCGATGCCCC